>NC_069499.1:237068295-237317484 GCF_027579735.1 Bombina bombina
AAGGTAGCTCCTGCGTGGCCACGCAGGACTTGGTATGCAGATCTGGTGAATATGTCATCGGCTCCACCATGGAAGCTACCTTTGAGACGAGACCTTCTTGTTCAAGGTCCGTTCGAATATCCGAATCTGGTCTCACTCCAGCTGACTGCTTGGAGATTGAACGCTTGATCTTATCGAAGCGAGGGTTCTCAGATTCTGTTATCGATACTCTTGTTCAGGCCAGAAAGCCTGTAACTAGAAAGATTTACCACAAAATTTGGAAAAAATATATCTGTTGGTGTGAATCTAAAGGATTCCCTTGGGACAAGGTTAAGATTCCTAAGATTCTATCCTTCCTTCAAGAAGGATTGGAAAAAGGATTATCTGCAAGTTCCCTGAAGGGACAGATTTCTGCCTTGTCTGTGTTACTTCACAAAAAGCTGGCAGCTGTGCCAGATGTTCAAGCCTTTGTTCAGGCTCTGGTTAGAATCAAGCCTGTTTACAAACCTTTGACTCCTCCTTGGAGTCTCAACTTAGTTCTTTCAGTTCTTCAGGGGGTTCCGTTTGAACCCTTACATTCCGTTGATATTAAGTTATTATCTTGGAAAGTTTTGTTTTTGGTTGCAATTTCTTCTGCTAGAAGAGTTTTAGAATTATCTGCTCTGCAGTGTTCTCCTCCTTATCTGGTGTTCCATGCAGATAAGGTGGTTTTACGTACTAAACCTGGTTTTCTTCCAAAAGTTGTTTCTAACAAAAACATTAACCAGGAGATTATCGTACCTTCTCTGTGTCCGAAACCAGTTTCGAAGAAGGAACGTTTGTTGCACAATTTGGATGTTGTTCGCGCTCTAAAATTCTATTTAGATGCTACAAAGGATTTTAGACAAACATCTTCCTTGTTTGTTGTTTATTCCGGTAAAAGGAGAGGTCAAAAAGCAACTTCTACCTCTCTCTCTTTTTGGATTAAAAGCATCATCAGATTGGCTTACGAGACTGCCGGACGGCAGCCTCCCGAAAGAATCACAGCTCATTCCACTAGGGCTGTGGCTTCCACATGGGCCTTCAAGAACGAGGCTTCTGTTGATCAGATATGTAGGGCAGCGACTTGGTCTTCACTGCACACTTTTACCAAATTTTACAAGTTTGATACTTTTGCTTCTTCTGAGGCTATTTTTGGGAGAAAGGTTTTGCAAGCCGTGGTGCCTTCCATCTAGGTGACCTGATTTGCTCCCTCCCATCATCCGTGTCCTAAAGCTTTGGTATTGGTTCCCACAAGTAAGGATGACGCCGTGGACCGGACACACCTATGTTGGAGAAAACAGAATTTATGTTTACCTGATAAATTACTTTCTCCAACGGTGTGTCCGGTCCACGGCCCGCCCTGGTTTTTTTAATCAGGTCTGATAATTTATTTTCTTTAACTACAGTCACCACGGTTTCATATGGTTTCTCCTATGCAAATATTCCTCCTTAACGTCGGTCGAATGACTGGGGTAGGCGGAGCCTAGGAGGGATCATGTGACCAGCTTTGCTGGGCTCTTTGCCATTTCCTGTTGGGGAAGAGAATATCCCACAAGTAAGGATGACGCCGTGGACCGGACACACCGTTGGAGAAAGTAATTTATCAGGTAAACATAAATTCTGTTTTTACACTTCAGTATTCTGGGGAATGGTACTTCACTGGATTTATACTGTATGCATAGACTTAACCTAATTTGCAGGGACTTGCAATAGGTTTTAAATAACAATTATTGAGGTTAAACGTTTTTTTGCTGGCATGTAAAAATGTTTATTTCTCTGAGGTACTGGGTGAAAAAATGTTTTGGGCACTATTTTTTCCACTTGGCAATAGTTTTTGATTAAATTAAAGCAGTTCACTGATCTCTCTCACTGTTATGTGTGAGGGGGAGGGGCCATTTTTGGCGCTTTTACTACGCATCAAAAAACTCAGTCAGAGGTTCATTTTCTTCCTGCATGATCCGGTTCATCTCTACAGAACTCAGGGATCTCCAAAGCCTTTTTTTGAGGGAGGTAATCATCACAGCAGAGCTGTGAAGATTGTAGTTGACTGTGATAAAAAACGTTTATTTGTGTATTTTTTTCTGCTGCCTGGGTTAGTTATCCTTTGCTAATGGGAACAATCCTTTGCTAAAATTGTATATTTCTGACAAAGATTGATGCTATAACTTAATTATTTTCAACTGTCATAATTTTTTCTATGCTTCTTATAGGCACAGTTCGTTTTCATATTATTGTAAATTACTTGAAAAAGCATTTCCAAGTTGCTAGTTAATTGCTAGTGTGTTAAACATGTCTGATTCAGAGGAAGATACATGTGCTATATGTGCTAATGCCAAAGTGGAGCCCAATAGAAGTTTATGTACTAACTGTATTGATGCTACTTTAAATAAAAGTCAATCTGTACAAATTGAACATATTTCACCAGACAACGAGGGGAGAGTTATGCCGACTAACTCGCCTCACGTGTCAGTACCTGCATCTCCCGCTCGGGAGGTGCGTGATATTGTAGCGCCGAGTACATCTGGGCGGCCATTTCAAATCACATTACAGGATATGGCTACTGTTATGACTGAAGTTTTGGCTAAATTACCAGAACTTAGAGGCAAGCATGATCACTCTGGGGTGAGAACAGAGTGCGCTGATAATATTAGGGCCATGTCAGACACTGCGTCACAGGCGGCAGAACATGAGGACGGAGAACTTCATTCTGTGGGTGACGGTTCTGATCCAAATAGATTGGATTCAGATATTTCAAATTTTAAATTTAAGCTGGAAAACCTCTGTGTATTACTAGGGGAGGTGTTAGCGGCTCTGAATGATTGTAACACAGTTGCAATACCAGAGAAAATGTGTAGGTTGGATAAATATTTTGCGGTACCGGCGAGTACTGATGTTTCTCTTGTTAAGTGTATCCAGTCCACGGATCATCCATTACTTATGGGATATTAACTCCTCCCCAACAGGAAGTGCAAGAGGATTCACCCAGCAGAGCTGCTATATAGCTCCTCCCCTAACTGCCATTACCAGTCATTCTCTTGCACCCAACGACTAGATAGGATGTGTGAGAGGACTATGGTGATTATATTTAGTTTTATACCTTCAATCAAAAGTTTGTTATTTTATAATAGCACCGGAGTGTGTTATTCCTTCTCTGGTAGAATTTGAAGAAGAATCTACCTGAGTTTTTACTATGATTTTAGCCGGCGTAGTTAAGATCATATTGCTGTTTCTCGGCCATCTGAGGAGAGGTAAACTTCAGATCAGGGGACAGCGGGCAGATTAATCTGCAAAGAGGTATGTAGCAGCTTATTATTTTCTGACAATGGAATTGATGAGAAAATTCTGCCATACCGATATAATGTAAACTCAGCCTTAAATGCAGTAGCAGCAACTGGTATCAGGCTGTCATGTATGTATATTTTACACTTCAGTATTCTGGGGAATGGCACTTCACTGGAATTATACTGTGTGCATAAGACTTTAGCCTAATTTGCAGGGACTGGCAACAGGCTCTTTAATAACACTTAATTTATGTTAAACGTTTTTTGCTGGCATGTAAAATCGTTTCATTTTCTGAGGTACTGGGTGAATAAAATGTTTTGGGCATTATTTTTTCCACTTGGCAGTTGTTTTATTTAATTTATGACAGTTTACTGATCTCTCTCACTGTTGTGTGTGAGGGGGAGGTAAAAAAATTCAGTCAGAAGCTCATTGTATTTCCTGCATGATCCGGTTCATCTCTACAGAACTCAGGGGTCTTCAAAACTTGTTTTGAGGGAGGTAATCTTTCACAGCAGAGCTGTGAGATTGTAGTTGACTGTGATAAAAAACGTTTATTTCTGTAACTTTTTTTTTTTCTGCTATCAGGGTTAGTTATCCTTCGCTAATGGGAACAAGCCTTTGCTAAAATTGTGTTTTTTACAAAGATTTGATGCTATAACCTTTCAGTTTATTAACTTTCAACTGTCATAACTCTTTCTGTGCTTCTTATAGGCACAGTACGTTTTCATATTATAGTAAATTACTTGAAAAGTATTTCCAAGTTGCTAGTTTATTTGCTAGTGTGTTAAACATGTCTGATTCAGAGGAAGACATCTGTGCTATATGTGCTAATGCCAAAGTGGAGCCCAATAGAAATTTATGTACTAACTGTATTGATGCTACTTTAAATAAAAGTCAATCTGTACAAATTGAACACATTTCACCAAACAACGAGGGGAGAGTTATGCCGACTAACTCGCCTCACGTGTCAGTACCTGCATCTCCCGCTCGGGGGGTGCGTGATATTGTGGCGCCGAGTACATCTGGGCGGCCATTACAAATCACATTACAGGATATGGCTACTGTTATGACTGAAGTTTTGGCTAAATTACCAGAACTAAGAGGTAAGCGTGATCACTCTGGGGTGAGAACAGAGTGCGCTGATAATGTTAGGGCCATGTCAGATACTGCGTCACAACTTGCAGAACATGAGGACGGAGAGCTTCATTCTGCGGCTGACGGTTCTGATCCAAACAGATTGGATTCAGATATTTCAAATTTTAAATTTAAGCTGGAAAACCTCCGTGTATTACTAGGGGAGGTGTTAGCGGCTCTGAATGATTGTAACACAGTTGCAATACCAGAAAAAATGTGTAGGTTGGATAAATATTTTGCGGTACCGTCGAGTACTGACGTTTTTCCTATACCTAAGAGACTTACTGAAATTGTTACTAAGGAGTGGGATAGACCCGGTGTGCCGTTCTCACCCCCTCCGATATTTAGAAAGATGTTTCCAATAGACACCACCACACGGGACTTATGGCAAATGATCCCTAAGGTGGAGGGAGCAGTTTCTACTTTAGCTAAGCGTACCACTATCCCGGTGGAGGATAGCTGTGCCTTTTCAGATCCAATGGATAAAAAGTTAGAGGGTTACCTTAAGAAAATGTTTGTTCAACAAGGTTTTATATTGCAACCCCTTGCAACGGCTGCAGCAGCATTTTGGTTTGAGTCTCTGGAAGGGACACTTGAATCAGCTCCATTAGATGAGATTACACACAGGCTTAAAGCTCTTAAGTTAGCTAACTCATTTATTTCAGATGCCGTAGTACATTTAACTAAGCTTACGGCTAAGAATTCCGGATTCGCCATTCAGGCGCGCAGAGCACTGTGGCTAAAATCCTGGTCAGCTGACGTTACTTCTAAGTCTAAATTTCTTAATAGACCTTATTCGGGCCCGGATTGAAAGAAATTATCGCTGACATTACAGGAGGTAAAGGCCATGCCCTGCCTCAAGACAGAGCCAAACCTAAGGCTAGACAATCTAATTTTCGTTCCTTTCGGAATTTCAAAGCAGGAGCAGCATCAACTTCCTCTGCTCCAAAACAAGAAGGATCTGTTGCTCGCTACAGACAAGGCTGGAGACCTAACCAGTCCTGGAACAAGGGCAAGCAGGCCAGGAAACCTGCTGGTGCCCCTAAAACAGCATGAATTGAGGGCCCCCGATCCGGGAACGGATCTAGTGGGGGGCAGACTTTCTCTCTTCGCCCAGGCTTGGGCAAGAGATGTCCAGGATCCCTGGGCGCTAGAGATAATATCTCAGGGATACCTTCTGGACTTCAAATACTCTCCCCCAAGAGAGAGATTTCATCTGTCAAGGTTGTCAACAAACCAAATAAAGAAAGAGGCGTTTCTACGCTGCGTACAAGAGCTTTTATTAATGGGAGTAATCCATCCAGTTCCACGGTCGGAACAGGGACAAGGGTTTTACTCAAATCTGTTTGTGGTTCCCAAAAAAGAGGGAACTTTCAGGCCAATCCTGGATTTAAAGATCCTAAACAAATTCCTAAGAGTTCCATCGTTCAAAATGGAGACTATTCGGACAATTTTACCCATGATCCAAAAGGGTCAGTACATGACCACAGTGGATTTAAAGGATGCTTACCTTCACATACCGATTCACAAAGATCATTACCGGTATCTAAGGTTTGCCTTTCTAGACAGGCATTACCAGTTTGTAGCTCTTCCATTCGGATTGGCTACGGCTCCGAGAATCTTCACAAAGGTTCTGGGTGCTCTTCTGGCGGTACTAAGACCGCGAGGAATTGCGGTAGCTCCGTACCTAGACGACATTCTGATACAAGCTTCAAGCTTTCAAACTGCCAAGTCTCATACAGAGTTAGTACTGGCATTTCTAAGGTCGCATGGATGGAAGGTGAACGAAAAGAAGAGTTCTCTCTTTCCACTCACAAGAGTTCCCTTCTTGGGGACTCTTATAGATTGTGTAGAAATGAAGATTTACCTGACAGAAGACAGGTTAACAAAGCTTCAAAATGCATGCCGTGTCCTTCATTCCATTCAACACCCGTCAGTAGCTCAATGCATGGAGGTGATCGGCTTAATGGTAGCAGCAATGGACATAGTACCCTTTGCACGCCTACATCTCAGACCGCTGCAATTGTGCATGCTAAGTCAGTGGAATGGGGATTACTCAGACTTGTCCCCTACTCTGAATCTGGATCAAGAGACCAGAAATTCTCTTCTATGGTGGCTTTCTCGGCCACATCTGTCCAGGGGGATGCCATTCAGCAGGCCGGACTGGACAATTGTAACAACAGACGCCAGCCTACTAGGTTGGGGCGCTGTCTGGAATTCTCTGAAGGCTCAGGGACAATGGAATCAGGAGGAGAGTCTCCTACCAATAAACATTCTGGAATCGAGAGCAGTTCTCAATGCCCTTCTGGCTTGGCCCCAGTTAACAACTCGGGGGTTCATCAGGTTTCAGTCGGACAACATCACGACTGTAGCTTACATCAACCATCAGGGAGGGACAAGAAGCTCCCTAGCAATGATGGAAGTATCAAAGATAATTCGCTGGGCAGAGTCTCACTCTTGCCACCTGTCAGCAATCCACATCCCGGGAGTGGAGAACTGGGAGGCGGATTTCTTCAGTCGTCAGACTTTTCATCCGGGGGAGTGGGAACTTCATACGGAGGTCTTTGCCCAAATACTTCGACGTTGGGGCAAACCAGAGATAGATCTCATGGCGTCTCGACAGAACGCCAAGCTTCCTCGTTACGGGTCCAGATCCAGGGATCCGGGAGCGGTTCTGATAGATGCTTTGACAGCACCTTGGACCTTCGGGATGGCTTATGTGTTTCCACCCTTCCCGATGCTTCCTCGATTGATTGCCAGAATCAAACAGGAGAGAGCATCAGTGATTCTAATAGCGCCTGCATGGCCACGCAGGACTTGGTATGCAGATCTAGTGGACAAGTCATCCTGTCCACCTTGGTCGCTACCTCTGAAACAGGACCTTCTGATCCAGGGTCCCTTCAAACATCAAAATCTAATTTCTCTGAAGCTGACTGCTTGGAAATTGAACGCTTGATTTTATCAAAACGTGGTTTTTCTGAGTCAGTTATTGATACCTTAATACAGGCTAGGAAGCCTGTTGCCAGAAAGATTTACCATAAGATATGGCGCAAATACTTATATTGGTGCGAATCCAAGAGTTACTCATGGAGTAAGGTTAGGATTCCGAGGATATTGTCTTTTCTACAAGAAGGTTTAGAAAAGGGTTTATCCGCTAGTTCCTTAAAGGGACAGATTTCAGCTCTGTCCATTCTTTTACACAAACGTCTGTCAGAAGTTCCGGACGTTCAAGCTTTTTGTCAGGCTTTAGCTAGGATCAAGCCTGTGTTTAAAACTGTTGCTCCACCATGGAGTTTGAACTTAGTTCTTAATGTTTTACAGGGGGTTCCGTTTGAACCCCTTCATTCCATTGATATCAAGTTGTTATCTTGGAAAGTTCTGTTTTTAATGGCGATTTCCTCGGCTCGAAGAGTCTGAGTTATCTGCCTTACATTGTGATTCTCCTTATCTGATTTTTCATTCAGACAAGGTAGTTCTGCGTACTAAACCTGGGTTCCTACCTAAGGTGGTCACTAACAGGAATATCAATCAAGAGATTGTGGTTCCATCTTTGTGTCCTAATCCTTCTTCGAAAAAGGAACGTCTGCTACACAATCTAGATGTAGTCCGTGCCCTGAAATTTTATCTACAGGCAACTAAGGATTTTCGACAAACGTCTTCCCTGTTTGTCGTTTATTCTGGTCAGAGGAGAGGTCAAAAAGCTTCGGCTACCTCTCTCTCCTTTTGGCTTCGTAGCATAATACGGTTAGCCTATGAGACTGCTGGACAGCAGCCTCCTGAAAGAATTACAGCACATTCTACTAGAGCTGTGGCTTCCACTTGGGCCTTTAAGAATGAGGCTTCTGTTGAACAGATTTGCAAGGCTGCAACTTGGTCTTCTCTTCATACTTTTTCCAAATTTTACAAATTTGACACACTTGCTTCTTCGGAGGCTGTTTTTGGGAGAAAGGTTCTTCAGGCAGTGGTTCCTTCCGTATAAAGAGCCTGCCTGTCCCTCCCGTCATCCGTGTACTTTAGCTTTGGTATTGGTATCCCATAAGTAATGGATGATCCGTGGACTGGATACACTTAACAAGAGAAAACATAATTTATGCTTACCTGATAAATTTATTTCTCTTGTAGTGTATCCAGTCCACGGCCCGCCCTGTCACTTTAAGGCAGGTAATTTTTCCATTAAACTACAATCACCACTGCACCCTATGGTTTTCCTTTCTCTGCATGTTTTCGGTCGAATGACTGGTAATGGCAGTTAGGGGAGGAGCTATATAGCAGCTCTGCTGGGTGAATCCTCTTGCACTTCCTGTTGGGGAGGAGTTAATATCCCATAAGTAACGGATGATCCGTGGACTGGATACACTACAAGAGAAATAAATTTATCAGGTAAGCATAAATTATGTTTTTTCCTATACCTAAGAGACTTACTGAAATTGTTACTAAGGAGTGGGATAGGCCCGGTGTGCCGTTCTCACCCCCTCCGATATTTAGAAAAATGTTTCCAATAGACGCCACCACACGGGACTTATGGCAAACGGTCCCTAAGGTGGAGGGAGCAGTTTCTACTTTAGCTAAGCGTACCACTATCCCGGTGGAGGATAGCTGTGCCTTTTCAGATCCAATGGATAAAAAATTAGAGGGTTACCTTAAGAAAATGTTTGTTCAACAAGGTTTTATATTGCAACCTCTTGCATGTATTGCGCCTGTCACGGCTGCAGCAGCATTTTGGTTTGAGTCTCTGGAAGAGACACTTCAATCATCTACACTAGATGAGATTACAGACAAACTTAAAGCCCTTAAGTTAGCTAACTCATTTATTTCAGATGCCGTAGTACATTTAACTAAACTTACGGCTAAGAATTCCGGATTTGCCATTCAGGCACGCAGAGCACTGTGGCTAAAATCCTGGTCAGCTGATGTTACTTCTAAATCTAAATTGCTTAATATACCTTTCAAAGGGCAAACCTTATTCGGGCCCGGGTTGAAGGAGATTATCGCTGACATTACAGGAGGTAAAGGCCATGCCCTGCCTCAGGACAAAGCCAAACCTAGGGCTAGACAGTCTAATTTTCGTTCCTTTCGTAATTTCAAAGCAGGAACAGCATCAACCTCCTCTGCACCAAAACAGGAAGGAGCTGTTGCTCGCTACAGACAAGGCTGGAAACCTAACCAGTCCTGGAACAAGGGCAAGCAGGCCAGGAAACCTGCTGCTGCCCCTAAGACAGCATGAATCGAGGGCCCCCGATCCGGGACCGGATCTAGTAGGGGGCAGACTTTCTCTCTTCGCCCAGGCTTGGGCAAGAGATGTTCAGGATCCCTGGGCGTTAGAGATCATATCTCAGGGATACCTTCTGGACTTCAAATCCTCTCCCCCAAGAGGGAGATTTCATCTGTCAAGGTTATCAACAAACCAAATAAAGAAAGAAGCGTTCCTACGCTGCGTACAAGATCTTTTATTAATGGGAGTGATCCATCCAGTTCCGCGGTCGGAACAAGGACAAGGGTTTTACTCAAATCTGTTTGTAGTTCCCAAAAAAGAGGGAACTTTCAGGCCAATCTTGGATTTAAAGATCCTAAACAAATTCCTAAGAGTTCCATCGTTCAAGATGGAAACGATTCGAACAATTTTGCCCATGATCCAAGAGGGTCAGTACATGACCACAGTGGATTTAAAGGATGCTTACCTTCACATACCGATTCACAGAAATCATTACCGGTATCTAAGGTTTGCCTTTCTAGACAGGCATTACCAGTTTGTAGCTCTTCCATTCGGACTGGCTACGGCTCCAAGAATCTTCACAAAGGTTCTGGGTACTCTTCTGGCGGTACTAAGACCGCGAGGAATTTCGGTAGCTCCGTACCTAGACGACATTCTGATACAAGCTTCAAGCTTTCAAACTGCCAAGTCTCATACAGAGTTAGTACTGGCATTTCTAAGGTCGCATGGATGGAAGGTGAACGAAAAGAAGAGTTCTCTCTTTCCACTCACAAGAGTTCCCTTCTTGGGGACTCTGATAGATTCTGTAGAAATGAAGATTTACCTGACAGAAGACAGGTTAACAAAGCTTCAAAATGCATGCCGTGTCCTTCATTCCATTCAACACCCGTCAGTAGCTCAATGCATGGAGGTGATCGGCTTAATGGTAGCGGCAATGGACGTAGTACCTTTTGCACGCCTACATCTCAGACCGCTGCAATTGTGCATGCTAAGTCAGTGGAATGGGGATTACTCAGACTTGTCCCCTACTCTGAATCTGGATCAAGAGACCAGAAATTCTCTTCTATGGTGGCTTTCTCGGCCACATCTGTCCAGGGGGATGCCATTCAGCAGGCCGGACTGGACAATTGTAACAACAGACGCCAGCCTACTAGGTTGGGGCGCTGTCTGGAATTCTCTGAAGGCTCAGGGACTATGGAATCAGGAGGAGAGTCTCCTTCCAATAAACATTCTGGAATTGAGAGCAGTTCTCAATGCCCTTCTGGCTTGGCCCCAGTTAACAACTCGGGGGTTCATCAGGTTTCAGTCGGACAACATCACGACTGTAGCTTACATCAACCATCAGGGAGGGACAAGAAGCTCCCTAGCAATGATGGAAGTATCAAAGATAATTCGCTGGGCAGAGTCTCACTCTTGCCACCTGTCTGCAATCCACATCCCGGGAGTGGAGAACTGGGAGGCGGATTTCTTCAGTCGTCAGACTTTTCATCCGGGGGAGTGGGAACTTCATCCGGAGGTCTTTGCCCAGATACTTCGACGTTGGGGCAAACCAGAGATAGATCTCATGGCGTCTCATCAGAACGCCAAGCTTCCTCGCTACGGGTCCAGATCCAGGGATCCGGGAGCGTTTCTTATAGATGCTTTGACAGCACCTTGGACCTTCGGGATGGCTTATGTGTTTCCACCCTTCCTGATGCTTCCTCGATTGATTGCCAGAATCAAACAGGAGAGAGCATCAGTGATTCTAATAGCACCTGCATGGCCACGCAGGACTTGGTATGCAGATCTAGTGGACATGTCATCCTGTCCGCCTTGGTCTCTACCTCTGAAACAGGACCGTCTGATCCAGGGTCCATTCAAACATCAAAATCTAACTTCTCTGAAGCTGACTGCTTGGAAATTGAACGCTTGATTTTATCAAAACGTGGGTTTTCTGAGCCAGTTATTGATACCTTAATACAGGCTAGGAAGCCTGTTACCAGAAGGATTTACCATAAAATATGGCGTAAATACTTATATTGGTGCGAATCCAAGAGTTACTCATGGAGTAAGGTTAGGATTCCAAGGATATTGTCTTTTCTACAAGAAGGTTTAGAAAAGGGGTTACCCGCTAGTTCTTTAAAGGGACAGATTTCAGCTCTGTCCATTCTTTTACACAAACGTCTGTCAGAAGTTCCGGACGTTCAAGCTTTTTGTCAGGCTTTAGCTAGGATCAAGTCTGTGTTTAAAACTGTTGCTCCGCCATGGAGTTTGAACTTAGTTCTTAATGTTTTACAGGGTGTTCCGTTTGAACCCCTTCATTCCATTGATATCAAGTTGTTATCTTGGAAAGTTCTGTTTTTAATGGCTATTTCCTCGGCTCGAAGAGTCTCCGAGTTATCTGCCTTACATTGTGATTCTCCTTATCTGTTTTTTTATTCAGACAAGGTAGTTCTGCGTACTAAACCTGGGTTCCTACCTAAGGTGGTCACTAACAGGAATATCAATCAAGAGATTGTTGTTCCATCTTTGTGTCCTAATCCTTCCTCGAAGAAGGAACGTCTGCTACACAATCTAGATGTAGTCCGTGCCCTGAAATTTTATCTACAGGCAACTAAGGAGTTTCGTCAAACGTCTTCCCTGTTTGTCGTTTATTCTGGCCAGAGGAGAGGTCAAAAAGCTTCGGCTACCTCTCTCTCTTTTTGGCTTCGTAGCATAATACGATTAGCCTATGAGACTGCTGGACAGCAGCCTCCTGAAAGATTTACAGCTCATTCTACTAGAGCTGTGGCTTCCACTTGGGCCTTTAAGAATGAGGCTTCTGTTGAACAGATTTGCAAGGCTGCAACTTGGTCTTCTCTTCATACTTTTTCCAAATTTTACAAATTTGACACTTTTGCTTCTTCGGAGGCTGTTTTTGGGAGAAAGGTTCTTCAGGCAGTGGTTCCCTCCGTATAAAGAGCCTGCCTGTCCCTCCCGTCATCCGTGTACTTTTGCTTTGGTATTGGTATCCCAGAAGTAATGATGACCCGTGGACTGACCACACTTAACAGGAGAAAACAAAATTTATGCTTACCTGATAAATTCATTTCTCCTGTAGTGTGGTCAGTCCACGGCCCGCCCTGTTTTTTATGGCAGGCTAAAAAAATTTTTGGATTATACTCCAGTCACCACTACACCCTTGGGCTTCTCCTTTCTCGTTGGTCCTTTGGTCGAATGACTGGAGGTGACGTAGAGGGGAGGAGCTATATAGCAGCTCTGCTGGGTGAATCCTCTTGCACTTCCTGTAGGGGAGGAGATAATATCCCAGAAGTAATGATGACCCGTGGACTGACCACACTACAGGAGAAATGAATTTATCAGGTAAGCATACATTTTGTTTTCTTAAAGTGCTGACGTTGCGTGACTGCCAAAAAAGTGTGCGGTGCAGCTATTCTGACAAGACTTGTAATAGCGGCGTTATGGGCCATAACAATACTTTTTCACTCATAACACCAAACTCATAATTTAGCTGAGTGTTTCTCTCACTTCCACATAGCAATAAGTCTTTCTAACGATGGGTGAGTAGTAACTTGATAAATCCAATTAGTTGATAGTCTGTTTTGATAATAGCTTGCTCATTACACTTCAGATTATTTGCAGCTTCCTCCATATGTAGCTGAATTTTCTGCGAGGTCTTCTGCTTATAGTCAGTTGAAGCTTCCAAGCTTTAAAGGGAAATGAAACCCAAATGTTTTCTTACAAGATTCAGTTCTCTTGGTATCATTTGTTGAAAAATATACCTAGGTAAGTGCAGAAACTGGGAGCTAGCTGCCGATTGGTGGTGGCATATATATGCCTCCTGTGATTGGCTTTCACCTAGCCCCCAGTAGTGCATTGCTGCTCCTTCAAGAAAGGATGCCAAGAGAATGAAATAAAATTGATAATAGAAGTAAATTGAAAAGTTGTTTACACACGTATGCTCTATCTGAATCATGAAAGAAAATTTTGGGTGTCATGTCCCTTTAACTCCACTATTTCACGCTTAAAGGGACATTCTATTTTAATAATATAATAGTCTAATTTGTAAGTCAATGTATTAATAACCATATGCTTTTTGCAAACTGTTTTTATTCCCCAAAAAGGGGCAAAACCCATAGTTAACCCACATACCGGGTCATTGCTGATTATGAAATCCCAGTGACTGGCGACTTATTGTGTATACTGTTCCTTATTGGCTCACCAGCAGCGTCCAGCAAAGGAGCAGCAATATATTACAGACAATGCAAATGTTTCCAACCTCTTTGCAGACAATAAACACATGGGGCTCTATTCCAGCCACTACAAATTCCCTTGCTAAGTGCATAACATGGGTTTTCACAGAGATTTCAAACTAATCCATTCCAAAATATTTGACACAATAAAACATTTATCTCATGTGCTTTAAAAAACTCCCCCTGTACTTTGCCAAGGGGACATGTCGGCACCAGTATTTCAACCAATTAGAAAACCGTCTACTCAGTGGACCTGTTGAAAACAGGTTTGCTTGTGTCAAGTGGTATTTCTTGGCGAGTTTGCATGGCTGTTTGTCAGTGTTTGATTTTGCGTTTGCTTCACTCACATATTTTTGTTCTATATAAAGTAAAGCTCAAATCAGACACTTAAAGAGACAGTCAAATTGTTATTGTTTAAAAAGATAGATAATGCCTTTACCACAGCTTTGCACAACCAACATGGTTATATTAACATACTTTATAACCTTTAAACTTCTACATTTCTGTCTGTTTCTAAGTCCCTAAAGACAGCCCCGTGATCACATGCTTTTGTATTTGCTTTTCACCTCAGGGGAAGCTAGTTCATGTGAGCCATATAGATAACATTGTGCTGACGCCCGTGGATTCTAACAACACAACACTAATTGGCTTAAATGTAAGTTAAAGGGACATAATACTCATATGCTAAATCACTTGAAACTAATGCAGTATAACTGTAAAAAGCTGACAGGAAAATATCACCTGAGCATCTCTATGTAAAAATAGAAGATATTTTACCTCACAATTTCCTCAGCTCAGCAGAGTAAGTTCTGTGTAAAAAGTTATAATCAGCTGCTGCCCAGCTGCAGGTAAAAAAAAATAATGAAGAAATGAACAGCAGCCATTCAGCATCAACAGTGCTGAGGTCATGAACTCTCTTACTGTGATCTCATGAGATTTGACTTAACTTTCATGAGATTTCATAGTAAACTTCCTTACACTGAATAGGGAAATAAGATGAGTGTGCACGTAAGCTTGCTCCTTCCACCGTCCCGGGACAGACATACTGATTTGCTGCTTAACAGTCCTTTACAATGGGATGTGGCTACTGAGGAATATTTGAGGTAAAATATCTTTCTTTTTTATATAGAGATGTTCAGGTGATATTTTCTAGTCAGCTTTCTTCTATAAAGGTAAGACGAGTCCACGGATTCATCCATTACTTGTGGGATATTATCCTCCTGCTAACAGGAAGTGGCAAAGAGCACCACAGCAGAGCTGTCTATATAGCTCCTCCCTTAGCTCCACCCCCCAGTCATTCTCTTTGCCTACTCTAAGTACTAGGAAGGGTAAAGTGAAAGAGGTGATAAAATATTAGTTCTTAATTTCTTCAAGCAAGAGTTTATTTTAAATGGTACCGGTGTGTGTACTATTTACTCTCAGGCAGCAGATGGATGAAGACTGCTGCCTGGAGAATGATGATCTTAGCATTTGTAACTAATATCCATTGCTGTTCCTACAGAGGCTGAGGAGTACAGGAAACTTCAGTGTGAGGAACGGTTTCATGCTATGCAGCAGTGAGGTATGTTCAGTCATATTTTTCTGGAGAGACTGTGTATTTCAGAAAGGCTGACATTATACCCAGGAGGGTAAGGGTAAGCAGTAATCCTAGAGCTAAAAGAAGGGCATTACATAGCTTGCATATGGGGCCAATTACAAATATGGTTGACACTGAATTGCAAATGTTTGTGAGCAAACCTTTTTTGATTTGGGAGTGCTTTAACGTTTTTGTGGGCAATAACGTTTTGGGCATCTTTATTGAGGGCACACATGGCTTAACTTTTGGGTCTCAGAACCCACATGGCTAGTTATAACCGCTCTGGTGCAGTTCTTTGAGGCTGTGGAGACATCAAGTGAGATGGGCGGGGCCTATTTTCGCGCCTTAGATGCGCAGTTAGTTTTTCGCAGCAAGCTCTAACTCCTGAGGGCCCTGGTGTATGTTTTGGGCCAAATAGAAGCTTTTACCCCACATTTTCGATCCCTGAGGGCAGGTAGGGCCACAGCAGGGCTGTGGCAAGGTGCTAAGGGTGTTTTTTTTCCGGATCTGGGCCTATTTTCGATCCGGTTTGCAGATTAAGGGGTTAAATGTTAAAAAATTTTGTGGGGCAATCTTAACTACCTATATTGGGTCTACATACAAAATTTTGAAAAATTTGGTGCATGTTTAGGCTGTTTTGCAGAACGTGTATGCTTTTTTTCTCTTAAAGGCGCAGTACCGTTTTTTAAGATTGTTATTTTTTTTCACGCTTGTTTGTAGTCATTACTAGCCTGTTCAATATGTTTAGAAGCCATTGTGGAACCTCCACTTAGAATGTGTCCCTCATGCACTGAAAGGTCAATAAATTGTAAAGAACATATTTTAGCTACTAAAAGTATGTCGCAGGATGATTCTCAGTCAGAAGAGAATCAGGTTTTGCCATCTAATTCTCCCCAAGTGTCACAACCGTTAACAACGTCCGCCCATGCGATGCCAAGTACTTCTAGTGCGTCTAATTCTTTAACCCTGCAAGATATGGCCGCAGTTATGAATACTACCCTCACAGAGGTTTTATCTAAGCTGCCTGGGTTGCAGGGGAAGCGCAGTAGGTCTGGTGTGAGAACAAACGCTGAGCCCTCTGACGCTTTATTAGCCATATCCGATGTACCCTCACAATGTTCTGAAGTGAGGGATTTGCTGGCTGAGGGAGAGATTTCTGATTCAGTAAATATGTTCCCTCAGACAGATTCAGATATGACGGCTTTTAAATTTAAACTAGAACACCTCCGCTTATTGCTCAGGGAGGTTTTAGCGACTCTGGATGATTGTGACCCTATTGTAGTTCCAGAGAAATTGAGTAAAATGGACAGATTCCTAGAGGTTCCTGCCTACACTGACGTTTTTCCGGTCCCTAAGAGGATTTCGGAAATTGTTACTATGGAGTGGGATAGACCAGGTATTCCGTTCGCTCCCCCTCCTACTTTTAAGAAAATGTTTCCCATATCAGATGCTGTGCGGGACTCGTGGCAGACGGTCCCTAAGGTGGATGGAGCTATTTCTACCCTGGCTAAGCATACAACTATACCTATTGAGGACAGTTGTGCTTTCAAAGATCCTATGGATAGAAAATTAGAGGGTCTTCTGAAGAAAATATTTGTTCATCAAGGTTTTCTTCTCCAACCTATAGCGTGCATTGTTCTTGTAACTACTGCAGCGTCCTTTTGGTTCGAGGCTCTGGAAGAGGCTCTTCAGGTTGAGACCCCATTAGATGATATTCTGGATAGAATTATGGCTCTCAAGCTAGCTAATTCTTTCATTACAGATGCCGCTTTTCAATCGGCTAAATTAGCGGCGAAGAATTCAGGTTTTGCCATTTTAGCACGTGGAGCGTTATGGCTTAAGTCCTGGTCTGCTGATGTGTCATCAAAAGCTAAGCTTTTAGCCATCCCTTTCAAGGGTAAGACCCTATTCGGGCCTGAACTGAAAGAGATCATTTCAGACATCACTGGAGGGAAAGACCATGCCCTTCCTCAGGATAAGACGAATAAGATGAGGACCAAACAAAATAATTTTCGTTCCTTTCAGAACTTCAAAGGTAGTCCCTCTACCTCTTTCCCTGCCGCAAAGCAAGAGGGGAATTTTGCTCAATCCAAGTCAGTCTGGAGACCTAACCAGACTTGGAACAAGGGTAAACAAGCCAAGAAGCCCGCTGCTGCCACCAAGACACATGAAGGGGTAGCCCCCGATCCGGGACCGGATCTAGTAGGGGGCAGACTTTCTCTCTTCGCTCAGGCTTGGGCAAGAGACGTTCATGATTCCTGGGCTTTAGAAATCGTAACCCAGGGGTATCTTCTAGATTTCAAAGATCCTCCCCAAGGGGGAGATTCCATCTTTCTCAATTGTCTGTAAACCAGACAAAAAGAGAGGCGTTCTTACGCTGTTTAGAAGACCTATATACCATGGGAGTGATCTGCCCAGTTCCGAAAACAGAACAGGGGCATGGTTTCTACTCCAATCTGTTTGTGGTTCCCAAAAAAGAGGGAACCTTCAGACCAATTTTGGATCTCAAGATCTTAAACAAATTCCTCAGAGTCCCATCCTTTAAGATGGAGACCATTCGGACTACTTCGCCAATGATCCAGGAGGGTCAATATATGACCACCGTGGACTTAAAGGATGCGTATCTACACATTCCTATCCACAAAGATCATCACCAGTTCCTCAGGTTAGCCTCTGGACAAGCATTACCAGTTTGTGGCTCTTCCCTTCGAGTTTGCCACAGCTCCCAGAATTTTCACAAAGGTGCTAGGGTCCCTTCTGGCGGTTCTAAGCCCGCGGGGCATAGCTTTGGCGCCTTATCTGGATGATATCTTAATCCAGGCGTCAACTTTCCAACTAGCCAAGTCTCACACGGACATCGTGTTGGCTTTTCTAAGATCTCACGGGTGGAAGGTGAACGTAAAAAAAGATTTCACTTATCCCTCTCACAAGAGTTCCTTTCCTAGGGAAGTCTGATAGATTCAGTGGACATGAATATTTTTCTGATGGAGGTCAGGAAATCAAAAATTGTATCCATCTGCCGAGCTCTTCATTCCATTCCTCACCCGTCAGTGGCTCAGTGTATAGAGGTAATCGGCTTAATGGTAGCGGCAATGGACATAGTTCCGTTTGCTTGCTTGCATCTCAGACCACTGCAACTTTGCATGCTCAAACAGTGGAATGGGGATTATGCAGATTTATCTCCTCAGATAAATCTGGATCAAGAGACCAGAGACTCTCTTCTTTGGTGGTTGTCACAGGATCATCTGTCCAAGGGAATGTGTTTCCGCAGGCCAGTGTGGGTCATAGTGACGACGGACGCCAGCCTATTGGGCTGGGATGCAGTCTGGAATTCCCTGAATGCACAGGGATTGTGGACTCAGGAGGAGGCTCTCCTCCTGATAAATATTCTAGAACTGAGAGCGATATTCAACGCGCTTCAGGTGTGGCCTCAGCTGGCGTCGGCCAGATTCATAAGATTCCAGTCGGACAATATCATGACTGTAGCATATATCAATCATCAGGGGGGAACAAAGAGTTCTCTAGCGATGATAGAGGTTACCAAAATAATTCAATGGGCAGAGACTCACTCTTGCCATCTATCAGCAATCTATATCCCAGGAGTGGAGAACTGGGAAGCGGATTTTCTAAGTCGTCAGACTTTTCATCCGGGGGAGTGGGAACTCCATCCGGAGGTGTTTGCACAATTGATTCAGCAATGGGGCACACCAGAATTGGATCTGATGGTGTCTCGTCAGAATGCCAAACTTCCTCGTTACGGGTCCAGGTCAAGGGATCCTCAGGCAGTACTGATAGATGCTCTAGCAGTACCCTGGTCGTTCAACCTGGCTTATGTGTTTCCACCATTTCCTCTCCTTCCTCGTTTGATTGCAAGAATCAAACAGGAGAGAGCTTCATTGATTTTGATAGCACCTGCGTGGCCACGCAGGACTTGGTATGCAGACCTGGTGGACATGTCATCTCTTCCACCATGGACTCTGCCACTGAGACAGGACCTTCTGATTCAAGGTCCATTCCAGCATCCAAATCTAGTTTCTCTGCGACTGACTGCTTGGAGATTGAACGCTTGATCTTATCCAAGCGGGGGTTCTCTGAGTCGGTCATAGATACCTTGATTCAGGCTCAAAAGCCTGTCACCAGGAAAATTTATCATAAGATATGGCGTAAATATCTTTATTGGTGCGAATCCATAGGCTACTCATGGAGTAAGATCAGGATTCCTAGGATTTTGTCCTTTCTCCAAGAAGGATTGGAGAAGGGGCTATCAGCTAGTTCCTTAAAGGGACAGATATCTGCTTTATCAATTCTACTGCACAAACTTCTGGCAGATGTTCTAGACGTTCAGTCGTTTTGTCAGGCTTTAGTTAGAATCAAGCCTGTGTTTAAACCTGTTGCTCCGCCATGGAGTTTGATTTTAGTTCTTAAGGTTCTTCACGGGGTTCCGTTTGAACCTATGCATTCCATAGATATTAAGCTTCTATCTTGGAAAGTTCTGTTTTTAGTTGCTATCTCTTCAGCTCAAAGAGTTTCTGAACTATCTGCATTGCAATGCGACTCGCCTTATCTTGTTTTCTATGCTGATAAGGTGGTTTTGCGTACCAAACCTGGATTCCTTCCTAAGGTTGTTACTAATAAGAATATTAATCCAGAAATTGTTGTTCCTTCTCTGTGTCCTAATCCTTCCTCTAAGAAGGAGCGTCTGTTGCACAACTTGGACATGGTTCGTGCTTTAAAGTTTTGCTTGCAAGCGACCAAAGATTTCCGTCAAACATCTTCTTTGTTTGTTGTCTATTCTGGAAAACGTAGAGGTCAAAAAGCTACGGCTACCCCTCTTGCCTTTTGGCTGAAAAGCATCATCTGTTTGGCATACGAGACTGCTGGACAGCAGCCTCCTGAAAGAATTGCAGCTCACTCTACTAGAGCGGTGGCTTCCACATGGGCTTTTAAAAATGATGCTTCTGTTGAACAGATTTGTAAGGCTGCGACTTGGTCTTCGCTTCATACCTTTTACAAATTTTCCAAATTTGATACCTTTGCTTCTGCGGAGGCTATTTTCGGGAGAAAAGTTCTTCAAGCATTGGTGCCTTCTGTTTAACCATCTGTCTTGTCCCTCCCGTTCATCCGTGTCCTGTAGCTTTGATATTGTATCCCACAAGTAAACGATGAATCCGTGGACTCGTCTTACCTTTATAGAAGAAAAGTTAATTTATGCTTACCTGATAAATTAATTTCTTCTATGGTAAGAAGAGTCCACGGCCCGCCCTGTCATTTTAAGACAGATTATATTTTTTTTATTTAAACCTCAGTCACCTCTGCACCTTGTAGTTTCTCCTTTTTCTTCCTGTACCTTCGGTCGAATGACTGGGGGGTGGAGCTAAGGGAGGAGCTATATAGACAGCTCTGCTGTGGTGCTCTTTGCCTCTTCCTGTTAGCAGGAGGATAATTTCCCACAAGTAAAGGATGAATCCGTGGACTCGTCTTACCATAGAAGAAATTAATTTATCAGGTAAGCATAAATTTACTTTTTTACAGCTATACTGCATCACTTTCAAGTGTTTAAACATTTGGATATTATGGCCCTTTAATAGATAAACTCATGTGATCAGGCCGTCAAAAGATGCTTAGAAACAAGGTAATAACATAGCTAAAAAGTGTATTAATATACCCATGTTTTCTGTGCAAAACTGGGGAATGGATAATAAAATGATTATCTATCTTAAAACAATAAAACATTTTGAGTTGACTGTCCCTTTAAACTATGAAATTTAAATATGAATATATGTTATGAATTACAAAATTTTGTGATTACATTAGGATGTATTTGTAAATTACAGATACTAACTATATATTCTCCATTCCTTAATAAATGTATGAATGTGTTCTTCATACCATATGAGTCATGTACATCATTTTACTAACGTGTGGTTAAGCAGCGGGTTTGTGTTTTTCTTCCTTGTATAAGCATGCATGTGGCTGTAGACCACTCCCTAGTATTGCCTGAGATTCTGCCAGATTGCACAGGCAGTGGGGTCAGTGTTTCACCCAGCGGGTTAAGTGTGCACTTAGACGAGCAAAACTGACCCATGGAAATAATTTGTTTTGTCAGAATGGTTTTACTTTGCTTTTCTGTTAAGGCCATTGCCTGGCTTTGCCTTGAATTTCCTCTACACAGCAGGTTAAATAATAATTTGTAAGAACAATATGGCACCTTAAGGAATACATAATACACTTAATTAGGAAACAAAAGTCCAGTAAAAAGGATTTGGGACCAGATTTGACCCATGGACTTCCTCATACTGTAAACTTCCCTTCAAATTGTGCCTGGTATGTTGTAATTCCATGTTAGTGTTTTCAGCTTGTAGGTAACTTAACTGACAAAAAACCTCTGTGTATAATAGAAATCAGATCTCTGTCTGAAGTTTAATTGCCTGTAACATTTCCAGAGGTCCTTTATAACTAGAAACCAACTCCCTCTAAACTGCAACACGCTAGACGCAAGCCTCCTGTGTACTTGTAAAAATGTCAGTCATCCATCACCCGCCACCTCTTAGCAGATGTTGCTCCCAAATAGCTTCTCCCACCTCCCCTGGAGTCTGCAGGAAAGCGGCACACATTTTATTGTTCGTCTTACAGCAATGTTTCATGTGCATAGTCTCATAATGGCAGCATGCAAAGTGTCTCATCTAGGACCCGATTCTCTAAACCCTTCTGGTCTGGCGAGATTCTATCATCTGCAAAGTAAATGACTGTAGCACTGCTATTGTAGTAAAAAAAAAAAACTCTTTATTGAAAGCTAAAACATTAGCTAATATTTTAGCTTTCAATAAATGTTTTTTTTCACTATAATGGTAGTGCTACCTACATTTACTTTTGCTGATGATAAGCTATTGTGATCTATGGGAGTGATAAAGAAACCATTGTACCTAACACATGATATGTGATATTTTTCTATACAGCTGATTTTCAGGGCTGGCCTTGATGTATATTGGAGATACTATAATCTTACATTCTCCGTTGCACCTGGCAGCACAGGATGTCCGTGATATATACAATTGTATTAGTCATATTATATGTACACAATACCATGTGTTAAGCACTGCAAGAGAATGGACCAACATTTACAGGTGAGTTCTTCCTGGTCATCATATACATCAGTGCACAAACAGATTATAATCTGCTGCATTGTTAGAATACAGAGAGAGAAAAAGGGATAAAATGGAAGTGGCACTGCAGTTTTTTTTCTCTATTGTATGTCTGTATATTGGTTATTATTATAATGTTTTTTTTAATAGGAATGACTTATTTTGATTTTTAAACAGAGGAGCAGACTTTTCTCCTTTGAGGCAGTTAAAACTAACATCACATACCCCAAAGTATGAAGGTTGCACTCCCAAGGCTGTTAAAAAATTATTTTGTTGGGGCAAACACCCCCTTATCAAGCATGTTTTGCCCTTCAATAAAAGTGTTTTGTTCACAGTCTTGGGAGTGGAACCTTCAGATTACTTGTTTATGGATATTAATTGGGTCCATTGGGGAGACATTAAAGGTGTGCCCCTATATGTAAATCTGTTGGCGCTCTACAAATAACCGATAATAATAATAATAATGTACTACAGCGATTACAATAAGTGAGGCCTACACTGTTTAGCACATACCCCCAAGGCATTTATACCTGAATATATTTGGTACCTGTAACCTTTCTCAATTTCTGTCTCTCTGAACTTTAGCCTGCAGTGCTACCCCCTTCAATTCCTTTTCTCCAACATTGGTGTGTCCGGTCCATGGCGTCATCCATAACTTGTGGGAATATTCTCTTCCCCAACAGGAAATGGCAAAGAGCACAGCAAAAGCTATCCATATAGCCCCTCCCAGGCTCCGCCCCCCCCAGTCATTCTCTTTGCCGCTCTGAACAAGTAGCATCTCCAAGGAGATGGTGAAGAGTATGTGGTGTTTAGTTGTAGTTTTTTATTCTTCTATCAAGAGTTTGTTATTTTAAAATAGTGCTGGTATGTACTATTTACTCTGAAACAGAAAGAGATGAAGAGTTCTGTTTAAAAGAGGAGTATGATTTTAGCAGCAGTAACTAAAATCAATTGCTGTTCCCACGCAGGACTGTTGAGCTGAGAGAACTTCAGTTGGGGGGAACAGTTTGCAGACTTTTCTGCTCAAGGTATGACTAGCCATTTTTCTAACAAGACTGTGTAATGCTGGAAGGCTGTCATTTTTCCCTCATGGGGATCGGTAAGCCATTTTCTTAGACAGAATAAAGGGCTTATTATGGGCTATTAACTGGTGGACACTCTTAAGGGCTAAATCGATTGTATATTTAAGTTATATTTTGTAAGTTTGAAATAATCTTCACACTTTTATGGTTTGGGGAACGTTTTTTATCGCCAGGCACTTGTTTAGACACCTTCCCAGTCAGGAAGGGCCTTTCACTATTGTAGGCAGAGCCTCATTTTCGCGCCATTATTGCGCAGTTACTTTTGAGTACAGTGCATGCAGCTGCATGTGTGAGGGTCTGGTATCCACTGAAAACGTTCCTAGAAGGCTTGAATTGGTATCGTATACCCCCCTGGGATTGGTAAAGTCACAACAAAGGCTGTGGCTGGGACTGTAGTGGGGTTAAAATTGCAAACGGCTCCGGTTTCCACATTTTAAGGGTTAACAGCTTGAAAATTGGGGTGCAATACTTTGAATGCATTAAGATACTTGGTAAAGATTGGATAATTCCTTCATAGTTTTTCACATATTCAGTAATAAAGTGTGCCCTGTTTAACATTTAAAGAGACAGTAACGGTTTTGTTTTAAAACGGTTTTTGTGCTTTATTAACCAGTTTAAGCCTGTTTAACATGTCTGTACCTTCAGATAGATCATGTTCTGTATGTATGGAGGCCAATGTGGTTCCCCCTTCTAATATATGTGATAATTGTGCCATAGCGTCCAAACAAAGTAAGGACAGTACTGTCACAGATAGTAAGGTTGCCCAGGATGATTCCTCAGATGAAGGAAGTAGACATAGTTCTACATCATCTCCTTCTGTGTCTATACTAGTTATGCCCGCGCAGGCGACCCCTAGTACTTCTAGCGCGCCAATGCTTGTTACTATGCAACAATTGACGGCAGTAATGGATAACTCCATAGCTAATATTTTATCCAAAATGCCAGCATTTCAGAGAAAGCGAGATTGCTCTGTTTTAAACACTGTAGAGCAGGAGGGCGCTGATGATAATTTTTCTGTCATACCCTCACACCAATCTGAAGTGGCAGTGAGGGAGGGTTTGTCAGATGGGGAAATTTCTGATACAGGAAGAATTTCTCAGCAGGCAGAACCTGACGTTGTGACATTTAAATTTAAATTAGAGCATCTCCGCGCATTACTTAAGGAGGTGCTATCTACTCTGGATGATTGTGACAATCTTGTCATCCCAGAAAAATTGTGCAAGATGGACAAGTTCCTAGAGGTCCCGGTACACCCTGATGCCTTTCCGATACCTAAACGGGTGGCGGACATAGTGAATAAGGAGTGGGAGAAGCCAGGCATACCTTTTGTCCCTCCTCCTATATTTAAGAAATTGTTCCCTATGGTCGACCCCAGGAAGGACCTATGGCAAACAGTCCCTAAGGTCGAGGGGGCGGTTTCTACACTAGCCAAGCGCACGACCATTCCTATAGAGGACAATTGTGCTTTCAAAGATCCTATGGATAAAAAATTGGAGGGTTTGCTTAAAAAGATTTTTGTACAGCAAGGTTACCTCCTTCAACCTATTTTGTGCATTATTCCTGTCACTACAGCGGCGTGGTTCTGGTTCGAGGAACTGGAAAAGTCGTTCAGTAGGGAGACTCCGTATGAGGAAGTCATGGACAGAATTCATGCACTTAAGTTAGCTAATTCCTTTATTTTAGACGCCGCTTTGCAGTTAGCGAGGTTAGCGGCGAAAAATTCAGGGTTTGCAATTGTGGCGCGCAGAGCGCTCTGACTAAAGTCTTGGTCGGCGGATGTATCTTCCAAGACAAAATTGCTTAATATCCCTTTCAAAGGTAAGACCCTTTTTAGGCCAGAATTGAAAGAGATTATTTCGGACATCACTGGGGGAAAGGGCCATGCCCTCCCACAAGATAGACCTTTCAAGGCTAAGAATAAGTCCAATTTTCGTTCCTTTCGCAATTTCAGGAACGGACCGGCTTCCAACTCTGCAGCCTCTAGACAAGAGGGTAACGCTTCCCAGACTAAACCAGCTTGGAAACCAATGCAAGGCTGGAACAAGGGTAAACAGGCCAAGAAGCCTGCTGCTGCTACCAAAACAGCATGAAGGGGTAGCCCCCGATCCGGGACCGGATCTAGTAGGGGGCAGACTCACTCTCTTTGCTCAGGCTTGGGCAAGAGATGTTCAGGATCCCTGGGCACTAGAAATAGTCTCTCAGGGTTATCTTCTAGAATTCAAGGAACTACCCCCAAGGGGAAGGTTCCACATGTCTCACTTATCTTCAAACCAAATAAAGAGACAGGCATTCTTACATTGTGTAGAAGACCTGTTAAAGATGGGAGTGATACACCCAGTTCCAACTGTGGAACAAGGTCAGGGGTTTTACTCAAATCTGTTTGTAGTTCCCAAAAAAGAGGGAACTTTCAGACCAATTCTGGATTTAAAAATTCTAAACAAATTTCTCAGAGTTCCATCGTTCAAAATGGAAACCATTCGAACAATTTTACCTACAATCCAGGAGGGTCAATTTATGACTACCGTGGATTTAAAGGATGCGTATCTACATATCCCGATCCACAAAGATCATCATCAGTTCCTAAGGTTCGCCTTTCTGGACAAACATTATCAGTTCGTGGCTCTCCCATTCGGCTAGCCACTGCTCCAAGGATTTTCACAAAGGTGCTCAGGTCCTTTCTAGCTGTCCTAAGACCAAGGGGTATTGCAGTGGCACCTTACCTGGACGACATTCTAATCCAAGCGTCGTCTCTTTCCAAAGCAAAGGCTCATACAGATATTGTTCTAGCCTTTCTCAGATCTCACGGGTGGAAGGTGAACGTAGAAAAGAGTTCCCTGTCTCCTTCGACAAGAGTTCCCTTTTTGGGAACAATAATAGATTCTTTAGAAATGAAGATCTTCCTGACAGAAGTCAGAAAGTCAAAGCTTCTAAACGCTTGTCAAGTTCTTCACTCTATTCTGAAGCCTTCCATAGCTCAGTGCATGGAAGTAGTAGGGTTGATGGTTGCAGCAATGGACATAGTCCTTTTGCTCGAATTCATCTAAGACAATTACAACTGTGCATGCTCAAGCAGTGGAATGGGGACTATACAGACTTGTCTCCAATGATTCAAGTAGACCAGATGACCAGAAACTCACTCCGTTGGTGGTTGACCCAGGATCACCTGTCTCAGGGAATGAGTTTCCGCAGACCAGAGTGGGTCATTGTCACGACCGACGCCAGTCTATTAGGCTGGGGTGCGGTCTGGGATTCCCTGAAAGCTCAGGGTCTATGGTCTCGGGAAGAGTCTCTTCTCCCGATAAACATCCTGGAACTGAGAGCGATATTCAATGCTCTTCGGGCTTGGCCTCAACTAGCGAAGGCCGGATTCATAAGATTCCAGTCAGACAACATGACGACTGTAGCTTACATCAACCATCAGGGGGGAACAAGGAGTTCCTTGGCGATGAGAGAGGTGTCCAAAATCATCAAATGGGCGGAGGATCACTCCTGCCACCTATCTGCAATCCACATCCCAGGAGTAGACAACTGGAAGGCGGATTATCTGAGTCGTCAGACTTTCCATCCGGGGGAGTGGGAACTCCACCCGGAGGTGTTTGCCCAGTTGACTCAATTATGGGGCATTCCAGACATGGATCTGATGGCGTCTCGTCAGAACTTCAAGGTTCCTTGCTACGGGTCCAGATCCAGGGATCCCAAGGCGGCTCTAGTGGATGCATTAGTGGCACCTTGGTCGTTCAACCTAGCTTATGCGTTTCCACCACTCTCTCTCCTTCCCAGGCTTGTAGCCATGATCAAACAGGAGAAGGCCTCAGTGATTCTGATAGCTCCTGCGTGGCCGCGCAGGACTTGGTATGCAGACCTGGTGAATATGTCATCGGCTCCACCATGGAAGCTACCTTTGAGACAGGATCTTCTAGTACAAGGTCCATTCGAACATCCAAATCTAGTTTCTCTGCAGCTGACTGCTTGGAAATTGAACGTTTGATTTTATCCAAGCGTGGGTTTTCAGATTCAGTGATAGATACTCTGGTCCAAGCCAGAAAACCTGTGACTAGAAAGATTTACCATAAAATATGGAAAAGATATATCTGTTGGTGTGAATCCAAGGGATTCTCCTGGAGTAAGATTAAAATTCCTAGGATCCTCTCCTTTCTCCAAGAAGGTTTGGATAAGGGATTGTCAGCGAGTTCTCTAAAAGGACAGATTTCTGCTTTATCTGTCTTGTTACACAAACGACTGGCAGCTGTGCCAGATGTACAAGCTTTTGTACAGGCTTTGGGTAGAATCAAGCCTGTTTACAGACCCTTGACTCCTCCTTGGAGTCTAAATTTAGTTCTTTCAGTTCTTTAAGGGGTTCCGTTTGAACCCTTACATTCCATAGATATCAAGTTACTATCTTGGAAAGTTTTGTTTTTGGTTGCTATTTCTTCTGCTAGAAGAGTTTCTGAATTATCTGCTTTGCAGTGTGATCCACCCTATCTGGTGTTCCATTCAGATAAGGTTGTTTTGCGTACCAAGCCTGGTTTTCTTCCAAAAGTTTTTTCCAACAAGAACATTAACCAGGAAATAGTTGTTCCTTCTTTGTGTCCGAATCCAGTTTCAAAGAAGGAACGTTTGTTACACAATTTGGATGTAGTCCGTGCTTTAAAGTTCTATTTAGAAGCAACAAAGGATTTCAGACAAACTTCTTCTTTGTTTGTCGTTTATTCTGGAGGAGAGGACAAAAAACTACTGCTACCTCTCTTTCTTTCTGGCTGAAAAGCATCATCCGATTGGCTTATGAGACTGCCGGACGGCAGCCTCCTGAACGAATCACAGCTCACTCTACTAGGGCTGTGGCTTCCACATGGGCCTTCAAGAACGAGGCTTCTGTTGATCAGATATGTAAGGCAGCGACTTGGTCTTCTCTGCACACTTATGCCAAATTCTACAAATTTGATACTTATGCTTCTTCGGAGGCTATTTTTGGGAGAAAGGTTTTGCAAGCCGTGGTGCCTTCTGTTTAGGTAACCTGATTTGCTCCCTCCCTTCATCCGTGTCCTAAAGCTTTGGTATTGGTTCCCACAAGTTATGGATGACGCCGTGGACCGGACACACCAATGTTGGAGAAAACAGAATTTATGCTTACCTGATAAATTACTTTCTCCAACGGTGTGTCTGGCCCACGGCCCGCCCTGTTTTTTTTTAATCAGATTTGAAAAATTTCTTTCTCTATACACTACAGTCACCACGGCACCCTATAGTTTCTCCTTTTTTTCTCCTAACCGTCGGTAGAATGGCTGGGGGGGCGGAGCCTGGGAGGGGCTATATGGACAGCTTTTGCTGTGCTCTTTGCCATTTCCTGTTGGGGAAGAGAATATTCCCACAAGTTATGGATGACGCCGTGGACCGGACACACCGTTGGAGAAAGTAATTTATCAGGTAAGCATAAATTCTGTTTTTAAAAACCCAGATTAGATCAGCATGTCCTAGGAGAGACATTTCGTTATTTTAACATTACTTTTCAGATGGAGAATTATGTAACATTGTCCACAATGTATACTGTCTTTTTAAATTCTAAATCAGGATATGAAGAGGATAACTGTCTTTTTTTCGGTAAAGCTTTTTGGGTTGGAAGAGGATGATGTATATTAAACGATAATTGGTCATGGTTAGTATTCTGGTATGGTGATGCTAGACCAGAAAGAAAAGACAAAACAGCTGGCCCCCTTATGATGATCCAGATATTCTTTTCGCTTTACTGTGTTACAACTTATTAATATGAAAAGCAGAAATTTAGCATATTTACTGTTCTTGCCCAGAGGTGTTTTAAAGAGACAGTAAACACCTTGTAATTACAAGACATTGCTGTTGTGTTGTTATAAAATAACACATCAGCCAGATTTCTTTCTTCTTTCAGGATTCAGATAGAACATGCAATTTTAAGCAACTTTCTAATTTACTCCTATTATCAATTTTCTCTTTTCGTTCTCTTGGTATCTTTGTTTGAAAAGCAAGAATCACAACAACATACCAGGCTTATGAGCCTGCCCATTTTTGGTTCAGCACCTGGGTAGCGCTTGCTGATTGGTGGCTAAATGAAGCCACCTACCAAGGGTTCTGAACCAAAAATGGGCTGGCTCCTAAGCTTACATTTCTGCTTTTTCAAAATGCTTCTTGTAAAAGTTATTACTGTTTTTCAGCGGCATATGCACATATCCTGTGAGGGCCCATGCATCAGTTTTCAAAAAGCATGCCTGCTCAGAGTGCCGGTTGTGGCTTGTATAGCTTCTGAAGACCTATTTTATTTGTCATACAAGCCACTGCTGACACTCTGAGAAGGTGTGGTGTTTGAATACTGTAGCACGGACCCTCACAGCATATGTGCATATGCCACTGAAAAGTAATACATTTTATAAGAAACATTGTATGTTGCAAAAATTATTCTATTTCAAGTTGAAATATACCTGGAAAACAGAACACAAGCACAGCCCAGATTCAAAGTAGCTTAAAGGTTTATTAGAACAAATACACTGCGCATAAATATGCACTCACAAGAAGGTAGATAGAATCAGCATAATTCCACTTTTACAGCATAGCCTCTAGGGGTCCAAATGATCCCTCTGTTCACCAGCTTGTCGAGTTAAAATGGCCAAACCAAAGCTAAAAAAACTAAGCATCTAAATACTAAGATACCTCCGACTTAACGTGTTTCCTCTGCCGCCTTAGCAGACTTTTTTAAGAGATTTACAGAGTGTACACAGTCTGCTAAAACGGCAGATGAAACACTAAGCGTCCAAATACTAAGATACCTCCGACTTAACACGTTTCCTCTGCCGCCTTAGCAGACTTTTTCAAGAGATTTACAGTGTGTACACAGTCTGCTAAGACGGCAGAGGAAACGCGTTAAGTTGGAGGTATCTTAGTATTTGGATGCTTAGTTTTTTAGCTTTGGTTTGGCCACTTTTAACTCGACAAGCTGGTGAACAGAGGGATCGTTTGGACCTCTAGAGGCTATGCTTTAAAAGTGGATTTTATGCTGATTTTATCTACCTTCTTGTGAGTGCATATTTATGCTCAGTATATTTGTTCTAATAAACCTGTAAGCTACTTTGAATCTGGGTTGTGCTTGTGTTCTGTTTTCCAGATATCTACTTCCAAGGAGAAACGTCAACGGCACGTTTTCAATTCAAGCAGCATTACCGGATTCTAAAGTGGAGATTGTGTGGGACTTATTGTTGGGATCTTACCCCATCCACAGACATACAAAATGACCTAGTTGGTGAATATATATATCTCACATTAGCGGTCTATTGAGACTGCGGGTCTATTTAACCCTTAAATATTTGTTGCTAAACTGCATTTTTTCTGTCAAACTGTCACTAATATTAATTCCTTAATGTTGGTTTAGAATTTATCTGACACCTCTTACATTGGGTGCAAAAAAATATTTTTATAAGTTTATTTTTATATTTTGTTTCTATTCTCCATTTCAGCGTTGTTCATTTTTGTGTGATTTTTTAAAATATACCTATGCACATTTCATTTTTGACCTTTCTATCCCTTTAATTATCTATTTATTTATTTTGCTTCTGTGGAGCACTGTTATAGTTTTTCAGTTCTATTTTAGTTTTAGGCACTTTTTACTTCTGGTTTATCCATATTTAGATTGGGATTCGGAAACGGCAATGGAATTTTGCTTTCTATGTTGTCATTCTAGCATATGAGATAATCTGTAAAATGAGTAAATTCTATTCTCAGTGTTCATTGACAGCATGAAAGGGACCACACATGACAGTTCTTTACTATAACTACTCTTGGCTATATTGTTTCCTTGGCAGCGTAGAATATTTCCTCAGGTGCTCTCACTTGGAATGTGTGGAAAGGATTTGAATGATTAAAATCCTAATTGTAAAATATACTTTTATATATGACAGTCTCAGTGGGAGAAACAATTACTTTCTTACGCCCTCTTCATTCATCTGCATCAGATGTGGGGGTTACACCTTTTTTCTGGCCACTGGCCTGTTTGGGAGATAACAGCGCTATGGAATTTTGCAACGTTATGCAAATGAATAATAATAATAGCACTATAGTTGTGGTGTCAGCAGCATAAGTGAGCACTTTTTTTTTTTTTTTTTACTAATTTCCATGTTTGCTGTGAGACCTTTAATGCCAGAGTTACTGGTAACACATCATATACCCCAGCACAGAGGTGATGTACATATATAGTATGCAGTGATCTTTTGGATCAGGGTATGTTAGAAATGTGGATTTTGACAACAGATGAGAAAATCAGAAGGGCCATCAGACTACCCATAATTCCCTCTGAAGTGTAAGCCTACTTAATTCTCGGGTTACTTTGATGTCTATTTCTTTCATGTAATTAGCAAGAGTCCATGAGCTAGTGACGTATGGGATATACATTCCTACCAGGAGGGGCAAAGTTTCCCAAACCTCAAAATGCCTATAAATACACCCCTCACCACACCCACAAATCAGTTTTACAAACTTTGCCTCCTGTGGAGGTGGTGAAGTAAGTTTGTACTAAATTCTACCATTTTGATGTGTTTTCTTCTTCTGAAGCAGTTTTTGGTAGAAAAGTACTTCAGGCAGCTGTTTCAGTTTGATTCTTCTGCTTATAATTTCAGTTTTTTTCATTATAAGATTTAAACTTTATTTTGGGTGTGGATTTTTTTCAGCGGAATTTGCTGTCTTTATTTTATCCCTCCCTCTCTAGTGACTCTTGCGTGGAAGATCCACATCTTGGGTAGTCATTATCCCATACGTCACTAGCTCATGGACTCTTGCTAATTACATGAAAGAAAACATAATTTATGTAAGAACTTACCTGATAAATTCATTTCTTTCATATTAGCAAGAGTCCATGAGGCCCACCCTTTTTTGTGGTGGTTATGATTTTTTTGTATAAGGCACAATTATTCCAATTCCTTATTTTTTATGCTTTCGCGCTTTTTTCTTATCACCCCACTTCTTGGCTATACGTTAAACTGATTTGTGGGTGTGGTGAGGGGTGTATTTATAGGCATTTTGAGGTTTGGGAAACTTTGCCCCTCCTGGTAGGAATGTATATCCCATACGTCACTAGCTCATGGACTCTTGCTAATATGAAAGAAATGAATTTATCAGGTAAGTTCTTACATAAATTATGTTTTTAGACATTTGTGAATCCCCTTACATTGCCTTTTCCTGACACTTCTGTTGAACCAGTTTTCTGTGAATCTGCCTGCTATTTTTGTAAAGTGCTTGCTCTAATTACCTTTTAAACTACTGCCCACCACCTAATGTAATGACCCCCTGAGCTGGAATTTTCTCTTTTTTTTGCAGAAGAAAAACAATACTTTGACAATCCGCTTTATTAAACTTTCTATAAAACCTCCCTTTTTTCTTTTCGCTAATCTGTACATATTAAAATATTTCCTTGTAAGTTATTTTTCTGGATATACCATCCATAGACCTGTACACAATGCTCAAACTGAGGCATAACCAGCAGTCTACAAACCGTTGGCTTAAAGGGACAGTCAACTCCAAAATTGGTTTTTACTACCCATTCCCCAGCTTTGTACAACTGTACAATTGTACAAAATTGTACAATTTTTGGGACACTGAACCCAAAATTTGTCTTTTGTGATTCAGATAGAGCATGAATTTTTAAGCAACTTTCTAATTTACTCCTATTATCAAATTTTCTTTATTCTCTTGGTATTTTTATTTGAAATGCAAGAATTTAAGTTTAGATGCCGGCCCATTTTGGTGAACAACCTGGGTTGTCCTTGCTGATTGGTGGAAAAAATCCATCCACCAATCAAAAAGTGCTGTCCAGAGTTCTTAACCCAAAAAAGCTTAAATGGCTTTTATTTCAAATAAAGATAGCAAGAGAACGAAGAAAATTGATAATAGGAGTAAATTAGAAAGTTGCTTAAAAATGCGTGCTCTATCTGAATCACAAAAGAAAAAAACTGGGTTCAGTGTCCCTTTAACTTTTAGGCCCCACATGTTTGTTCAATTCTCCTTTTTTTTTTTTGTAATATCACTGCTTCTTTGACCGTCCTGGAGTGTCCACTGCAAGATATACATTACCTTAAAACCTGTTACCTGTATCACTGATGAATAAACGTAACAGGCCCAACACTGAATGCTGAGGTACACAACCAGTAACACTTTACTTATTTAACCCTTTCAGTGATAAACTGGATCATACCCCTGCCTTAAAGGGACATAAAACCCACATTTCTTCTTTCATGATTTAGAAAGAACAGAACATTTTAAGCAGCTTTCTAATTTACTTCTATTAACACATTTTCTTCATGTCTTGTTATCCTTTGTTGAAAAGCAAAAATGTAAGCTCAATAGTGTGCACATGTCTGCATCACTATAAGGCAGCAGTTTTGCAACAATGTTATACATTAGCAGGAGCACTAGATGGCAGCCCTATTTCCTGTCATGTAGTGCTTCAGGCATGTGCACGCTACCTACCTAGGTAAATTAGAAAGTTGCTTAAAATTGCATGCTCTAACTGAATCATTAAAGAAAAAAATGGGTTTAATGTCCCTTTAAGATACCCAGACAAATCATATCTTGCATCAGCAGACCAAATACTTTAAGAAAATAATAGTTTGCAAAAATATCCAAAAATTGTAAAAATGCACATACTAAATACAAAAAAGTTTTTATTTTTTCTCATTTTCTATATTGTATGTGGTAGACAACAGAAGTTTATTCCCTAAATATTTTAAATGCATTATTCATACTTGCTGCCCATGTCACATGCTTTAAATAAGCCCATAGTTCACGGGGGACATCTATATACTTTCTTTCATGCTACCTTAAAAATATTATTATTCTCCCATTTTATTGTTGTGTGCATTCCTTAAAATGGAGTTTCTTCCTCAAGTGCCCTGTTGTATGTTACTTTGTGTGAGGTGCTTGTAGATCTGACTGTTTTACTACTGCTTCAGAAGCCTTAGCAACTACTTACAACAGGTGAATTCAGTTAAGGGTAACATATGGGTTTTGTAAGGACAAAGGAGGAAGTGAGGCCTTTGATGTACACTATTCCAGAGCTAACTGTAATCCATCTTCCTCTCCTCGGTGGTCTGTTAGTTAGTGGTGTCTCTTCCTGAGGGGACCTTTTGGAGTAAACAGACATGTTATTAATTTTAGTTTTAAAGTTCCACGGTGTAAAAATGTAATGCTTTATTTTTTTAGTGCATTTCATTTTAGCACTATTATCCCTGCAAGTCTATACGTTCAACCCCCGCAAAGGGTTAGACGCACAGTTAAAATAGTCGCAGAGAACTGCTAGTCCTGAACGGACATGGCCAGAGAGCCACAGTCGCACGACACAGCTACTATGTCTTAAAGTCTTTGTAGGAAAGTTAAACATATAGGCTTACAGTTCTAGGCATGCTATGACAAATGAAAGCATGTCATTGTTACAATAAGTTTAGCTGATCCTGTAATGTTATCACTAATAATGTAACCAGAAGTCTATAGTCCTCATATAATACTAAACGTTAATGTCTGACACACACAATAAGACAATTCCATTTGGAAACTGCCAAACTACAGATTTGAATTTCCTATATCAAATCCATCTATCATGATGGATTAAAAGATTTTGAATTATCCAAAAGATAATGGGAAATATATTAACGTATTTAACTGGGTAAAAGGGAAACGTTTACAAGACAATATGCTTTTTTTGAGTTTTAAAGGTAGCAGGTTAAACAGATATTTAATGGAGCTTTACTTTAAAGATAGGGGTAGTATTGACTGGAATGTAAGGTATATCATGTGATTAACTCTCTGTTTCTGTGCACTGGGTAGTTCCCACACTGACATTATGCAGAAAGAGACTTCTTATTGCGTGTGTGCTCTGCAGACGGTATTTGGTTGCATGTCAACCTAACTCAGGGACTTCCCTGAGGAATTTCGTGCAGGTTATGAGAATAATAAATGTTATATCAGGTTACTGGTGAAATGAGTTCCTCTGAATCCTGAAGAATTTCTGGTCTTTTTTAATTAATGTAGAACTTCTGTTAGTGATTTATGCTGCTTGACAAGAGGTCGTCTTAACCAGAGCTGGATAATAGTACAAGTTAATGGCAAATATCTGGCAATACATTTCAGGTCACTAAATCTTTTTCATTATGGTCCAAAAACTTTTACTATAAATCAGGAACAAGATTAAGGAGAGGGAAATATATGTTTTAAAATTGGAGCAATGCTTTGTTTTGTCCAAAAGCACACTTGGTCTCACCGGACAAAGAAATCATCTTATATTTATTTAACCCCAAAATATTCAACATTTGTTTCCTGACAAAGTACATTTGTTCATTCTGCAAATTGTATAAAGACCCATGAGGGCTGGGGGCTTCTTGATAGCTCTCCAAAGGAGCGTTACCGTAAACAGCATCACTTGTTCAAACATTTTTGACATCTCATGTAAGTGCACATTTTCTGTGTTGTATTTAAATGGACATTAACCTCTTCACTACTGGGATGTTCAGAGAAAAATGCTAAAAAGTCTCCGGTATTTTGGGCATCACTCCATTTAAACAGAAATTAGAGCCTTGGTTATTTTAATTACCTGTCAATACTACATATATATTTTAAGTAGACAGACCAAAGTATTGATCTAGGCCCATTTTGTTATATTTCATACCGCCAAATGCGATCAAATAAAAAAAAAATCATTCATTTTTTTCACAGACTTTGGGTTTCTCGCTGAAATTTACATACTGCTTGTACAATCATGGCACAGATGGTTGTAAAAGCATCTCTGGGATCCCCTTTGTTCAGAAATAGCAGACATACATGGCTTTGCCGTTGCTTTTGGTAATTAGAAGGCTGCTAATTGCAGCTTCACACCACACTTCTATTCCCGGAAGTGAAGGGGTTAATCGTGTAGCTTTTAAGCTTAATTTTAGCTTTACTGTAGGTTACCCTCCCACCTGACACTTCCCACCTCCTGATCCCTCCCAAACAGCTCTCTTCCCTCCCTCATCCCCCACTGGTCACCTCCATCTTAAAGGGACACTGAACCCAAATGTTTTCTTTCGTGATTCAGATAGAGCAGGCAAATTCTCTTGGTATCTTTATTTGAAAAGCAAGAATGTAAGTTTAGATGCAGGCCCATTTTGTTGAACAACCTGGGTTTTCCTTGCTGATTGTACAGCACCAATAAACAAGTGCTGTCCAGAGTACTGAACCAAAAATTGACTAGCTCTTTAGTGTATATGCCTTCTTCTTCAAATAAAGATGGCAAGAGAACAAAGAAAAATTGATAATAGGAGTAAATTAGAAAGTTGCTTAATATTGCATACTCTATCTGAATTATGAAAGAAAAAAATTGGGTTTAGTGTCCCTTTAAGTGCTCCAATATAAAAAGTTAAGGCTTTTTTTGCTGTTATTTTAATTAAATTATTTTGTATTTATTTTTCTGCAGGGTAGGGTCTCTAACCCTCCTCTAACTATGTTCACCATCTTAGGTACTGGAAGTACCTATGAAACGTTTTTATTTTTGTGGTTTTTTTTAAATATTTTTATTATTTTTTAAATTGTCTAGTGTAGTGGCCCCCACTCCCCCCCCCCCCCCGCAATCATTTTTTAGTGCTCCCAAACCCCCATTTCTGTAGTTTAGCTGCCTCCCAGCAACGATCCTTACATACTGTGACATATACAGTGTCACCATCTGTAACGTTCAGGCATCTGCCCTCATATGGAACCGGAGCACTGATTGCGCTCCAGTTCCATATGCCGCAGATGCCTGGAACTCCAGCTCTCGGCTGTAATTTAACAGCCGAGACTACTGGAGCTTCCTGAAGTTCAGACGTGTAAATATACATCTTGCGGTACAATAGGCAAAGTACTGCAAGATGTATTTATATGTCAGATTGGGTGAAGGGGTTAAACACTTGAGACTGTAATCTAAATTGTTTAATGGGCCATTATTGTAAGAAATAAAAAAAAAATTTGAAAAATCATGCTTTAATTTGTTAAAGCATGTTATTTCTTCTGTTAAGTGTGATCAGTCCACGGGTCATCATTACTTCTGGGATATTACTCCTCCCCAACAGGAAGTGCAAGAGGATTCACCCAGCAGAGCTGCATATAGCTCCTCCCCTCTACGTCACTCCCAGTCATTCTCTTGCACCCAACGACTAGATAGGATGTGTGAGAGGACTATGGTGATTATACTTAGTTTTATATCTTCAATCAAAAGTTTGTTATTTTAAAATAGCACCGGAGTGTGTTATTACCTCTCTGGCAGAGTTTGAAGAAGAATCTACCAGAGTTTTGCTATGATTTTAGCCGGAGTAGTTAAGATCATATTGCTGTTCTCGGCCATCTGAGGAGTGAGGTAAACTTCAGATCAGGGGACAGCGGGCAGATGAATCTGCATAGAGGTATGTAGCAGTTTTTATTTTCTGACAATGGAATTGATGAGAAAATCCTGCCATACCGATATAATGTCATGTATGTATACTTTACACTTCAGTATTCTGGGGAATGGTACTTCACTAGAATTACACTGTAAGAAATACATAAAGCTGTTTAATAACTAGAGATTATGTTTAACGTTTTTGCTGGAATGTAAAATCGTTTTCATTTGCTGAGGTACTGTGTGAATAAATGTTTGGGCACTATTTTTCCACTTGGCAGTTGCTTAATCTGTTTCTCCAACATAGGTGTGTCCGGTCCACGGCGTCATCCTTACTTGTGGGATATTCTCTTCCCCAACAGGAAATGGCAAAGAGCCCAGCAAAGCTGGTCACATGATCCCTCCTAGGCTCCGCCTTCCCCAGTCATTCTCTTTGCCGTTGTACAGGCAACATCTCCACGGAGATGGCTTAGAGTTTTTTGGTGTTTAAATGTAGTTTTTATTCTTCAATCAAGAGTTTGTTATTTTAAAATAGTGCTGGTATGTACTATTTACTCTGAAACAGGAAAGAGATGAAGATTTCTGTTTGTAAGAGGAAAATGATTTTAGCAACCGTTACTAAAATCGATGGCTGTTTCCACACAGGACTGTTGAGAGGAATTAACTTCAGTTTGGGGAAACAGTGAGCAGACTTTTGCTGCTTGAGGTATGACACATTTCTAACAAGACTCGGTAATGCTGGAAGCTGTCATTTTCCCTATGGGAACCGGTAAGCCATTTTCTTAGTTTAAGTAAAAGAATAAAGGGCTTCATTAGGGCTTAAAAAACTGGTAGACATTTTTCTGGGCTAAAACGATTACTTTACTAAGTATATTTGGCAGATTATTACTTTTAATAGTTGTTAAATCTTGGGGATTGTTTTAATAAAAACGGCAGGCACTGTATTGGACACCTTTTTCACTGGGGGCCTTTTCTAGTCATAGACAGAGCCTCATTTTCGCGCCTCTAATGCGCAGTTGTTTTTGGAAAGCGTGGCATGCAGATGCATGTGTGAGGAGCTAAGAACCACTGAAAAAGCTTATAGAAGGCATCATTTGGTATCGTATTCCCCTCTGGGCTTGGTTGGGTCTCAGCAAAGCAGATACCTGGGACTGTATAGGGGTTAAATGTAAAAACGGCTCCGGTTCCGTTATTTTAAGGGTTAAAGCTTTCAAATTTGGTGTGCAATACTTTTAAGGCTTTAAGTTACTGTGGTGAAATTTTGGTGAAATTTGAACAATTCCTTCATACTTTTTCACATATTCAGTAATAAAGTGTGATCAGTTTGAAATTTAAAGGGACAGTAACGGTTTTATTGTAAACGTTTTTTGTGCTTTGTTGACAAGTTTAAGCCTGTTTAACATGTCTGAACCATCAGATAACGATGTTCTATATGTATGAAAGCCAATGTGTCTCCCCATTTAAATATATGTGATATATTTGTGTCATAATGTCCAAACAAAGTAGGGATAATAATGCCATAGATATGATATTGCCCAAGATGATTCCTCTAATGAGGGGAGTAAGCATGGTACTGCATCATCCCCTTCTGTGTCTACACCAGTTTTGCCCACACAAGAGGCCCCTAGTACATCTAGTGCGCCAATACTTATTACCATACAACAATTAATGGCTGTAATGGATAATTCTATTGCATGCATTTTTTTCCAAAATGCCTACTTATCAGAGAAAGCGTGATTGCTCTGTTTTAAACACTGAAGAGCAAGAGGACGCTGATGATATCTGTTCTGACATACCCTCACACCTATCTGAAGGGGCCAGGAGGGAGGTTTTGTCTGAGGGAGAAATTTCAGATTCAGGGAAAATTTCTCAACAAGCAGAACCTGATATTGTAACTTTTAAATTTAAATTTCAACATCTCCACGCACTACTTAAGGAGGTATTATCTACTCTGGATGATTGTGACAATTTGGTCATTCCAGAGAAATTAGGTAAGATGGACAAGTTCCTAGAGGTTCCGGTGCCCCCCGATGTTTTTCCTATACCCAAGCGGGTGGCGGACATAGTAAATAAGGAGTGGGAAAGGCCCGGCATACCTTTTTGTCCTCCCCCTATATTTAAGAAATTAGTTCCTATAGTCGACCCCAGAAAGGACTTATAGCATACAGTCCCCAAGGTCGAGGGGGCGGTTTCTACTCTAAACAAACGCACTTCTATTCCTATAGAAGTTAGTTGTGCTTTCAAGATCCTATGGATTAAAGGTTAGAGGGTTTGCTTAAAAAGATGTTTGTTCAGCAAGGTTACCTTCTACAACCAATTTCATGCATTGTTCCTGTCACTACAGCTGCGTGTTTCTGGTTCGAAGAACTAGAAAAGTCGCTCAATAAAGAATCTTCGTACGAGGAGGTTTTGGACAGAGTTCAAGCTCTTAAATTGGCTATCTCTTTTTTATTTTAGTTGCCGCTTTGCAATTAGCTAGATTAGCGGCGAATAATTCAGGGTTTGCTATCGTGGCGCGCAGAGCGCTTTTGCTTAACATCCCTTTCAAGGGTAAAACACTGTTTGGCCCTGACTTGAAAGAGATTATTTCAGACATCACTGGGGGAAAGGGCCACGCCCTTCCTCTGGATAGGTCTTTTAAGGCTAAAAAGAAGCCAAATTTTCGTCCCTTTCGCAGAAACGGACCAGCCTCAAATTCTACACCCTCTAAGCAAGAGGGTAATACTTCTCAAACCAAGCCAGCCTGGAGGCCGATGCAAGGCTGGAACAAGGGTAAGCAGGCCAAGTCACCTGCCACTGCTACCAAAACAGCATGAAGTGTTGGCCCCCGATCTGGGAAGGATCTGGTGGGGGGCAGACTTTCTCTCTTTGCTCAGGCTGGGGCAAGAGATGTTCAGGATCCTTGGGCGCTAGAAATAGTTTCTCAAGGTTATCTCCTGGAATTCAGGGAACTACCCCCAAGGGGAAGGTTCCACGGGTCTCAATTATCTTCGAACAGGCATTCTTACACTGTGTAGAAGACCTGTTAAGCATGGGAGTGATTCATCCTGTTCCATTAGGAGAACAAGGGATGGGTTTTTACTCCAACCTGTTCATAATTCCCAAAAAAGAGGGAACATTCAGACCTATTTTAGATCTCAAGATTCTAAACAAGTTTCTAAGGGTTTCATCATTCAAAATGGAAACCATTCGAACGATCCTTCCTACCATCCAGGAAGGTCAATTCATGACCACGGTGGACTTAAAGGCTGCGTACCTACGTATTCCTATCCACAAGGCACATTTTCGGTTCCTAAGGTTCGCCTTTCTGGACAAGCATTACCTGTGGCACTTCCATTCGGATTAGCCACTGCTCCAAGGATTTTCACAAGGGTACTAGGGTCCCTTCTAGCGGTGCTAAGACCAAGGGGCATTGCAGTAGTACCTTACTTGGACGACATCCTGATTCAAGTGTCGTCTCTGTCAAAAGCAAGGGCTCATACGGACATTGTCCTAGCCTTTCTCAGATCTCACAGGTGGAAAGTGAACATAGAAAAAAGTTCTCTGTCCCCGTCAACAAGAGTTCCCTTCTTGGGAACAATAATAGTTTCCTTAAAAATGAAGGTTTTTCTGACAGAGGCCAGAAAATCAAAACTTCTAAGCTCTTGTCAGGTACTTCATTCTGTTCTTCTTCCTTCCATAGCGCAGTCCATGGAAGTAATGGGGTTGATGGTTGCGGCAATGGACATAGTTCCTTTTGCACGAATTCATCTAAGACCATTGCACCTGGGCATGCTCAGACAGTGGAATGGGGATTATACAGACTTGTCTCCGACGATACAAGTAGATCAAATAACCAGAGATTCACTCCGTTGGTGGCTGACCCTGGACAACCTGTCACAGGGAATGAGCTTCCGCAGACCAGAATAGGTCATTGTCACGACCGACGCCAGTCTGGTGGGCTGGGGCGCGGTCTGGGAACCCCTGAAAACTCAGGGTCTATGGTTTCGGGAAGACTCTCTTCTCCCGATAAACATAATGGAACTGAGAGCGATATTCAATGCTCTCAAGGCTTGGCCTCGACTAGCAAAGGCCAAATTCATAAGGTTTCAATCAGTCATCATGACGACTGTTACATATATCAACCATCAGGGGGTAACAAGGAGTTCCCTGGCGATGGAGGAGCATCCGGGGGAGTGGGAACTCCATCTGGAAATCTTTGCCCAAATAACTCAATTATGGGGCATTCCAGACTTGGTTCTGATGGCCTCTCGTCAGAACTTCATGGTCCCTTGTTACGGGTCCAAATCCAGGGATCCCAAGGCGACTCTATTGGATACAATAGTAGCACCTTGGATCTTCAACCTAGCTTATGTATTCCCACCGTTTCCTCTCATTCCCAGGCTGGTAGCCAGGATCAATCTGGAGAGGGCTTCGGTGACCTTGATAGTTCCTGTGTGGCCACGCAGGACTTGGTATGCAGACCTGGTGAATGTGTCATCGGCTCCACCATGGAAGCTACCTTTGAGACAGGACCTTCTTATTCAGGGTCCATTCGAACATCCGAATCTGGTTTTCCTCCAACTGACTGCTTGGAGTTTGAACGCTTGATTTTATCAAAGCGTGGGTTTTCAGATTCTGTAATAGATACTCTTATTCAGGCTAGAAAGCCTGTAACTAGAAAAATTTACCATAATATATGGAAAAAATATATCTGTTGGTGTGAATCTAAAGGATTCCCATGGAACAAGATAAAAATTCCTAAGATTCTTTCCTTTCTACAAGTAGGTTTGGAGAAAGGATTTTCTGCGAGTTCTCTGAAGGGACAGATCTCTGCTTTATCTGTTTTACTTCACAAAAGGCTGGCAGCTGTGCCAGACGTTTAAGCGTTTGTTCAGGCTCTGGTTAGAATCAAGCCTGTTTACAGACCTTTGACTCTTCCCTGGAGTCTTAATCTAGTTCTTTCAGTTCTTCAAGGGGTTCCGTTTGAACCCTTACATTCCATAGATATTAAGTTATTATCTTGGAAAGTTTTGTTTTAGGTTGCAATTTCTTCCGCTAGAAGAGTTTCTGAGTTATCTGCTCTGCAGTGTTCTCCGCCCTATCTGGTCCATGCAGATAAGGTGGTTTTTACGTACTGAGCCTGGTTTTCTTCCGAAGGTTGTTTCCAACAAAAATATTAACCAGGAGATAGTTGTACCTTCTTTGTGTCCGAATCCAGTTTCATAGAAGGAACGTTTGTTACACAATTTGGACGTTGTCCGTGCTCTAAAATTCTATTTAGATGCTACAAAGGATTTCAGACAAACATCTTCCTTGTTTGTTGTTTATTCTGGTAAAAGGAGAGGTCAAAAAGCAACTTCTACCTCTCTATCTTTTTGGCTTAAAAGCATCATCAGATTGGCTTATGAGACTGCCGGACGGCAGCCTCCTGAAAGAATCACAGCTCATTCTACTAGGGCCGTGGCTTCCACATGGGCCTTTAAGAACGAGGCTTCTGTTGATCAGATATGTAAGGCAGCGACTTGGTCTTCACTGCACACTTTTACCAAATTTTACAAATTTGATACTTTTGCTTCTTCTGAGGCTATTTTTGGGAGAAAGGTTTTGCAAACCGTGGTGCCTTCCATCTAGGTGACCTGATTTTCTCCCTCCCATCATCCGTGTCCTAAAGCTTTGGTATTGGTTCCCACAAGTAAGGATGACGCCGTGGACCGGACACACCTATGTTGGAGAAAACAGAATATATGTTTACCTGATAAATTACTTTCTCCAACGGTGTGTCCGGTCCACGGCCCGCCCTGGTTTTTTAATCAGGTCTGATGATTTATTTTCTTTAACTACAGTCACCACGGTATCATATGATTTCTCCTATGCAAATATTCCTCCTTTACGTCGGTCGAATGACTGGGGAAGGCGGAGCCTAGGAGGGATCATGTGACCAGCTTTGCTGGGCTCTTTGCCATTTCCTGTTGGGGAAGAGAATATCCCACAAGTAAGGATGACGCCGTGGACCGGACACACCGTTGGAGAAAGTAATTTATCAGGTAAACATAAATTCTGTTTTTTCTGACAGTTTCTGTTCTCCCTCACTGCTGTGTGTGAGGGGGAGGGGCCGTTTTTTTGGCGCTTTTTCTATGCATCAAATATTTCAGTCAGCAACTCATTGTATTCCCTGCATGATCCGGTTCATCTCTACAGAGCTCAGGGGTCTTCAAAACTTATTTTGAGGGAGGTAATTTCTCTCAGCAGAGCTGTGAGAATTATAGTTTGACTGAGATAAAAAACGTTTATTCTGTAATTTGTTTCCTGCTTTCAGAATTTGTTATCTTTGCTAATGGGATTAAACCTTTGCTAAAGTTGTGTTGTTTACAAGGATTGAGGCTATAACTGTTTCAATTTATTAATTTTCAACTGTCATAGATCTTCTGTGCTTCTTAAAGGCACAGTACATTTTAATATTATTCTAATTGAATTGTATTTCCAAGTTGCAAGTTTATTTGCTAGTGTGTTAAACATGTCTGATTCAGAGGATGATACCTGTGTCATTTGTTGCAATGCCAAAGTGGAGCCCAATAGAAATTTATGTACTAACTGTATTGATGCTACTTTAAATAAAAGTCAATCTGTACAAATTGAACAAATTTCACCAAACAACGAGGGGAGAGTTATGCCGACTAACTCGCCTCACGTGTCAGTACCTACATCTCCCGCTCAGAGGGAGGTGCGTGATATTGTAGCGCCGAGTACATCTGGGCGGCCATTACAAATCACATTACAGGATATGGCTACTGTTATGACTGAGGTTTTGGCTAAATTACCAGAACTAAGAGGTAAGCGTGATCACTCTGGGGTGAGAACAGAGTGCGCTGATAATATTAGGGCCATGTCAGACACTGCGTCACAGGTGGCAGAACATGAGGACGGAGAACTTCATTCTGTGGGTGACGGTTCTGATCCAAACAGACTGGATTCAGATATTTCAAATTTTAAATTTAAACTGGAAAACCTCCGTGTATTACTAGGGGAGGTGTTAGCGGCTCTGAATGATTGTAACACAGTTGCAATACCAGAGAAAATGTGTAGGTTGGATAAATATTTTGCGGTACCGACGAGTACTGAGGTTTTTCCTATACCTAAGAGACTTACTGAAATTGTTACTAAGGAGTGGGATAGACCCGGTGTGCCGTTCTCACCCCCTCCGATATTTAGAAAAATGTTTCCAATAGACGCCACCACAAGGGACTTATGGCAAACGGTCCCTAAGGTGGAGGGAGCAGTTTCTACCTTAGCTAAGCGTACCACTATCCCGGTGGAGGATAGCTGTGCTTTTTCAGATCCAATGGATAAAAAGTTAGAGGGTTACCTTAAGAAAATGTTTGTTCAACAAGGTTTTATATTGCAACCCCTTGCATGCATTGCGCCGATCACGGCTGCAGCGGCATTCTGGATTGAGTCTCTGGAAGAGAACATTGGTTCAGCTACTCTGGACGACATTACGGACAGGCTTAGAGTCCTTAAACTAGCTAATTCATTCATTTCGGAGGCCGTAGTACATCTTACTAAACTTACGGCGAAGAATTCAGGATTCGCCATTCAGGCACGCAGGGCGCTGTGGCTAAAATCCTGGTCAGCTGATGTTACTTCTAAGTCTAAATTGCTTAATATACCTTTCAAAGGGCAGACCTTATTCGGGCCCGGGTTGAAAGAGATTATCGCTGACATTACAGGAGGTAAAGGCCATGCCCTGCCTCAGGACAAAGCCAAAGCCAAGACTAGACAGTCTAATTTTCGTTCCTTTCGTAATTTCAAAGCAGGAGCAGCATCAACTTCCTCTGCACCAAAACAGGAAGGAGCTGTTGCTCGCTACAGACAAGGCTGGAAACCTAACCAGTCCTGGAACAAGGGCAAGCAGACTAGGAAACCTGCTGCTGCCCCTAAAACAGCATGAATTGAGGGCCCCCGATCCGGGATCGGATCTAGTGGGGGGCAGACTTTCTCTCTTCGCCCAGGCTTGGGCAAGAGATGTTCAGGATCCCTGGGCGCTAGAGATAATATCTCAGGGATACCTTCTGGACTTCAAATACTCTCCTCCAAGAGAGAGATTTCATCTGTCAAGATTGTCAACAATCCAGACAAAGAAAGAGGCGTTTCTACGCTGCGTACAAGAGCTCTTGTTAATGGGAGTAATCCATCCAGTTCCACGATCGGAACAGGGACAGGGGTTTTACTCAAATCTGTTTGTGGTTCCCAAAAAAGAGGGAACTTTCAGACCAATCCTGGACTTAAAGATCCTAAACAAATTCCTAAGAGTTCCATCGTTCAAGATGGAGACTATTCGGACAATTTTACCTATGATCCAAGAGGGTCAATACATGACCACTGTAGATTTAAAGGATGCTTACCTTCACATACCGATTCACAAAGATCATTATCGGTACCTAAGGTTTGCCTTCCTAGACAGGCATTACCAGTTTGTGGCTCTTCCATTCGGATTGGCTACAGCTCCAAGAATCTTCACAAAGGTTCTGGGTGCTCTTCTGGCGGTACTAAGACCGCGGGGAATCTCGGTAGCTCCATACCTAGACGACATTCTGATACAAGCTTCAAGCTTTCAAACTGCCAAGTCTCATACAGAGTTAGTGCTGGCATTTCTAAGGTCACATGGATGGAAGGTGAACGAAAAGAAAAGTTCACTCGTTCCACTCACAAGAGTTCCCTTCCTGGGGACTCTTATAGATTCTGTAGAAATGAAGATTTACCTGACAGAGGACAGGCTAACAAGACTTCTAAGTGCTTGCCGCACCCTTCATTCCATTCAACACCCGTCAGTGGCTCAATGCATGGAGGTAATCGGCTTAATGGTAGCGGCAATGGACATAGTACCCTTTGCACGCTTACACCTCAGACCACTGCAACTGTGCATGCTAAGTCAGTGGAATGGGGATTACTCAGACTTATCCCCTTCTCTGAATCTGGATCAAGAGACCAGAAATTCTCTTCTATGGTGGCTTTCTCGGCCACATCTGTCCAGGGGGATGCCATTCAGCAGACCAGACTGGACAATTGTAACAACAGACGCCAGCCTTCTAGGTTGGGGTGCCGTCTGGAATTCTCTGAAGGCTCAGGGACAATGGAGTCAGGAGGAGAGTGTCCTGCCAATAAACATTCTGGAATTGAGAGCAGTTCTCAATGCCCTCCTGGCTTGGCCCCAGTTGACAACTCGGGGGTTCATCAGGTTTCAGTCGGACAACATCACGACTGTAGCTTACATCAACCATCAGGGAGGGACAAGAAGCTCCCTAGCTATGATGGAAGTATCAAAGATAATTTGCTGGGCAGAGTCTCACTCTTGCCACCTGTCAGCAATCCACATCCCGGGAGTGGAGAACTGGGAGGCGGATTTCTTAAGTCGTCAGACTTTTCATCCGGGGGAGTGGGAACTTCATCCGGAGGTCTTTGCCCAAATACTTCGACGTTGGGGCAAACCAGAGATAGATCTCATGGCGTCTCGACAGAACGCCAAGCTTCCTCGTTACGGGTCCAGATCCAGGGATCCAGGAGCAGTCCTGATAGATGCTCTGACAGCACCTTGGGACTTCAGGATGGCTTACGTGTTTCCACCCTTCCCGTTGCTTCCTCGATTGATTGCCAGAATCAAACAAGAGAGAGCATCAGTGATTCTAATAGCACCTGCGTGGCCACGCAGGACTTGGTATGCAGACCTGGTGGACATGTCATCCTGTCCACCTTGGTCTCTACCTCTGAAACAGGACCTTCTGATACAGGGTCCCTTCAAACATCAAAATCTAACTTCTCTGAAGCTGACTGCTTGGAAATTGAACGCTTGATTTTATCAAGACGTGGATTTTCTGAGTCAGTTATTGATACCTTAATACAGGCTAGGAAACCTGTTACCAGAAAGATTTACCATAAGATATGGCGTAAATACCTATATTGGTGTGAATCCAAATGTTACTCTTGGAGTAAGGTTAGGATTCCTAGGATATTGTCTTTTCTACAAGAAGGTTTAGAAAAGGGTTTATCTGCTAGTTCATTAAAGGGACAGATCTCAGCTCTGTCCATTCTGTTGCACAAACGTCTGTCAGAAGTTCCTGACGTCCAGGCTTTTTGTCAGGCTTTGGCCAGAATTAAGCCTGTGTTTAAAACTGTTGCTCCACCATGGAGTTTAAACCTTGTTCTTAATATTTTACAGGGCGTTCCGTTTGAACCCCTTCATTCCATTGATATAAAGTTGTTATCTTGGAAAGTTCTATTTTTAATGGCTATTTCCTCGGCTCGAAGAGTCTCTGAATTATCAGCCTTACATTGTGATTCTCCTTATTTGATTTTTCATTCGGATAAGGTAGTCCTGCGTACTAAACCTGGGTTCTTACCTAAGGTAGTTACTAACAGGAATATCAATCAAGAGATTGTTGTTCCTTCTTTATGCCCAAATCCTTCTTCAAAGAAGGAACGTCTACTGCACAACCTGGATGTAGTCCGTGCTCTAAAATTTTACTTACAGGCAACTAAGGAATTTCGACAAACGTCTTCTCTGTTTGTCATTTACTCTGGGCAGAGGAGAGGTCAAAAAGCTTCCGCTACCTCTCTTTCTTTTTGGCTTCGTAGCATAATTCGTTTAGCTTATGAGACTGCTGGACAGCAGCCTCCTGAAAGAATTACAGCTCATTCTACTAGAGCTGTGGCTTCCACTTGGGCCTTCAAGAATGAGGCCTCTGTTGAACAGATTTGCAAGGCTGCAACTTGGTCTTCGCTTCATACTTTTTCCAAATTTTACAAATTTGACACTTTTGCTTCATCGGAGGCTATTTTTGGGAGAAAGGTTCTTCAGGCAGTGGTTCCTTCTGTATAAAGAGCCTGCCTATCCCTCCCGTCATCCGTGTACTTTTGCTTTGGTATTGGTATCCCAGAAGTAATGATGACCCGTGGACTGATCACACTTAACAGAAGAAAACATAATTTATGCTTACCTGATAAATTCCTTTCTTCTGTAGTGTGATCAGTCCACGGCCCGCCCTGTTTTTAAGGCAGGTAAATATTTTTTAATTTATACTCCAGTCACCACTTCACCCTTGGCTTTTCCTTTCTCGTTGGTCCTTGGTCGAATGACTGGGAGTGACGTAGAGGGGAGGAGCTATATGCAGCTCTGCTGGGTGAATCCTCTTGCACTTCCTGTTGGGGAGGAGTAATATCCCAGAAGTAATGATGACCCGTGGACTGATCACACTACAGAAGAAAGGAATTTATCAGGTAAGCATAAATTATGTTTTTATCACTAGTGACCCTGCAATGTTATGCGTTTAATTCCCACAAAGGAGTAAAAGTACCTCTCGGGAGCTCCAGAGAACTGCTGGTCCAAAGCTGAAAATGCCACTGAGACAATCAGCGGCACTAGTTGCACAGTTTGATCCTGCAAATAGTGCTGTTTATTGGATCAGCCTCAGTTTCCTCTTGAGACCAGCAGTTCTCTGTGACTCTTGAGTGTTTCTTTTAACTTTGTGTTTAACACCTTTGTGGAGGTTAAGAACATAGCATTGCATGGCCACAAGTGATATATACATACACACACTAATGTGACGGTATTAAAAAACATAGAGAGAGAATTTTTTTTTATTTGTAATGTATTTTACTCTTATCCAGACTGCTGACAATTTTTTTTTATAACTATCTGTCCCTTTAAATTAGCTGGTAATAACACAGAGATGGTTTTGGTTCTCCAGTTTTAAATGGACATGAAACCCAAAACATTTTCTTTAATGCAATTTTATACAACTTTCTAATTTACTTCTATTATACAGTGTTCTTCATTTTCTTGGTATCTTTTGTTGAAAAGTAGGGACTTAAGCTCAGGAGTGTGCACGTGTCTGGAGCGCTATGTGGCAGCAGTTTTGCAAGAATGTTATCCATTTGCAGGATCACTAGATGGCAGCACTATTTCCTGCCACGTAGTGCTCCAGATACCTACCTAGGTATCTCTTCAACAAAGAATACCATGGTAAAGGCACATTTTCTAAAAGAAGTAAATCGGAAACTTTTTTTTTTTTTGTTAAATTGTTTGCTCTGTCTGAATCACAAAATACAATTTTTGGGTTCCATGTCCCTTTAACTTTCATTAGTGGTCACAAAGCACAAGATGTGTACAGTTGGGTATTCCTCTAGGATCATGGCGCATTTTATTAGCAGTTGCTCTCCCACTACGTTATTGTCTGCAGTCAGCAGGACACCAGTTCTGTGTGTGTGTTCTCTCTTTCTGCAAAAACAATCTCATTTAGCTTTTACTAAATATTATTTTCTAGAGGTTTGTGGGTTATTGTGCAATGCTCGTTTGTCAGCAATGTAATATGTTTCCATCTGTTGTTCATGTAACTAAACCTATTTCATATGACCTACTGCATCTATCGCTATCTTCCTTTCTTCCTGTTATTTTTCACTTATGCTAGTTGTGTTATTGGCTGTTTTACATTGGTTTGTCTCTAACTAGTGGTTTATTACTGTATACAGGCATCAAAGTGTACAATACAGTGTGCAGTCATAATAAATAGACACTGACATTTCTTTTAATTGGATCCCTGTACCCAGGTGTGTTGCAGGGGATGAAGAATTTCTAGGAACTGAACACCAAGTGTTATTACACTAAAGCCCTGGCAATTATACTCAAGGCTTTACTGGTGGTCATTCCTCTAATGTCTGTCACTTGTGCCATATAGTGGTGTCAGGGTATGAGCGATGGTGTTAAAGTAAAACTCAGTATGTGTCATTCTAGGCACTATACATAAGGTGCTGTACAATAACCAAGGGAGAACTACAGAAGACGAATTCTATTAGTTTTCTCTGGTGCTTTTAGCCAACCTCCTACATGTGCTGAGTAAACCTATAAGCTGGTCATTGCTAGACAATAAAACTGTTGGAATTGTGTTTAGCAGGTAATGAACTTTGGAAACCTGGGGTATTGGTGGCTCATTGGTTGTTTCTGTGTGTTTTATTTTTGTTTAAACAATCCAGACATGGGGGAATGTTGGGCATAGAAGTAAAACACTCCTTTCTAGTGAGTTTATCTAACAAGTCTTGTCATTATTTTGAGGTACTTTAAAGAATTTTAGATAGGCATGTATGTGAACCATCTATTTACTTGTCCGTTAAAAGCTGTTTTATGATGATTTTGAAACGCACAGAATTTGCATATTTTGATGCAACTCATTCCTCGAGAATGGCTGCTCACTGGTCATTAACACAACGTCCACTGCTCTATTTTTTTTCTCAGAACAGTTATAAAACAAACAAACCTAGGTTTATGTGTCCTATTTTATATAAAACAAAAATATGGCTTAAATTATCCTCTAAACATAAATAAACATTTATATATTTATAATATCTATGATTTATTCCTGTTATCTGGTGCAAAATAACTCCCTTTTCATGTAATTTTTATTTCCAGTTAAGTCTTTAAAAAATGAGTGTCTTTGACAGGTTCTCGGTATAGTTCTTCCTCTTGCCCCATGGAGATCATAAATAAATGTGCCTTTATCACATCTATTGATTTATTCTGTTCCCAATATGAGGAGGACCATAATATTTGTTCAGCTGTCCAAGGCCGTGAGAACTATCCCATATAGCCTTTGATATTTGGATTCTGTGCGTTAGTCTAAGATCTGCACAAGGAGCAGATTTTGTGTTGTGTGGAGGAGCCGTGTCCCTACACAGCAGGGTGTGAGAGCCAAGGAACGGCTAGACAATATAGTTTTACTGAGTCTGGAGTTTATCAAATAGAAAACCTCTTTATTTAGCTAAATGGGTGGTTTTATTTTACTTTCTCTGGCCTCTGCTATTTCCTGCAATTCTGACAAGCAAAATGTACAAATTTTGTGATCTACTTTATATGCAAAACATTTATTACAGATCTATATTACATTGGCAAACTATTTAAATTGAGTTTTGTGACCCTTTTAGCAGTTTAAATAGATAATGACAATTTTAAAAATAATTAAGATTTTATTTTTATTACAGATGCCCATCATCACCCAGATGCAGTAGGGTCACAAGGTTCCTATAACTAATGTTACTACTTAAGGGACATAAGTGTGTTTCTTATTGTGCTGTTGCTTGCCTGTAACTGTATTTAACCCCTAAAAATTCTGACTGGCTCAACACCTGTGTTCACCTTTGGACTGGTATTGAATTGCTCGTCTGATGACTTTAACTATGTGTTGAACTCATATGCAAGGAATAAGCAGAATAAGCAGGATAGCTGAAGTGCAAAATAAAACTTCAATAAGAAGATGCTCTGCTGCATTAGATATTTTTTATGCCCTTTTACAACTGGATTGCCCAATTTAAGACCAGAAGATCTGCCATGCCAAAATAATTATCTTGCTTAAAGGGATATGAAACCAAAAATGTTCTTTACAATTAAAAAAAAGTTTCCAGTTTACTTCTATTATCAAATTTGCGTCATTCTCATTGTATTCTTTGTTGAAGAGATATCTAGGTAGCAGTGACGTGTGGTGAGGTCAGTGACTGGTGAGGCACTGAATAGTATCAGAGCCAGATAAACACAAATATGAACCCAATAGAGGTTTAGCTGTTGGATACTTAAGTCTGCAGAATCACTCAGGCACACACAAGCAAAAACATTTAAATGCGCACACACACACACAGTCATAAACACACATAAACAAAGACATTCAAAGGCACATACAACACTCACAGACACACAGAAATACTCAGACAAACAGAACCATGTACTCACTAACAGACTCTCAGAATACTCACAAAACTCAGACACACAGAAACACTCCTGAGAGACACACACACACACACACACACATTTAAAGAGCCAAACACAATCAGACAGACTCAGATGCACACACTTACAGACACAAAGAAACACAGACTAATAAACAAAAACAAAAAATAGCTATACTGTATAAATAGATGCACAATAATATGCACTCATTGGATTTATAGCAAATAAATTAAATACAATTTTGTTAGTTTATTTTTTTTCTTCAAATCCTGGAAGTGCCTATCATGTATCTGTGCTATGCTTTAGAGTTTATCTATACTGCTTTCATAGTCTGTTGGGAGTACTGAATCCATTTGGAATATTTTATCACATGCTTATTATAATGTTGTTGCTAAACATCTTTTAAACATATTTTTACCATTAAAGGGACAGTAACCACCAAAAATGTTGTTATTGTTTATAAAGATAGATAATCCCTTTATTTACCATTCCCCAGTGTTGCTTAACCAACACTGTTATACTAATATACTTTCTTCCATAAGGCAGGGAGAGTCCACAACTTAATTCCTTATTGTTGGAAAATACAACACCTGGCCACCAGGAGGAGGCAAAGACACCCCAGCCAAAGGCTTAAATATCCCTCCCACTTCCCTTATCCCCCAGTCATTCTTTACCTTTCGTCACTATAGGAGGTGGCAGAGAAGTGTCAGAAGATTTGGATAGTCCTGTAATGGGTATGTTCCCTTCAAGGAAGGACTGGAGTTTTAAGTAATCATGTCAACCTCTCAGTGAGAGTATTGATGAAAGTTAGAGTCCGGAGATGCAGGGAAAGTTTTTCTGGGAACCCATCCAGACTGTCGCCTAACACCTCCTGAGCAATTAGTGTTGACGAGTTTCACTGCTTGCTGTTACACACTCAAGTCCATGTCAGAGCGTCGCTGTAAGTCTGTCGCACTTGAGAGGCTGTGCCTGTTCCACAGCATGGATCCTGGAGGGTAAGACCATTTTATATTTACACTTTTGCTATACAGGGTAACAGTGTGGCTCCTTTATGCCTCAATAGGATCAAGGGTTAATATCTCATTCAGGGAGATTATTTGAAAAGTTAGGGGTTACTTATAACTGCTTTAACGGGACACTGTACCCAATTGTTTTCTTTCGTGATTCAGATAGAGCATGCAATTTTAAGCAACTTTCTAATTTACTCATATTATCAAATTTTCTTAATTCTCTTGGTATCTTTATTTGAAAAGCAAGTATGTAAGTTAAGAAGCCGGCCCATTTTTGGTGAACAACCTGGGTTGTTCTTGCTGATTGGTGGATAAATTCACCCACCAATAAACAAGTGCTGTCCAGAGTTCTGAATCAAAAATTAGCTGGCTCCTTAGCTTAGATGCCTTCTTTTTCAAATAAAGATAGCAAAAGAACAAAGAAAAATTGATATTAGGAGTAAATTAGAAAGTTGCTTAAAATTGCATGCTCTATCTGAATCACGAAAGAAAAAATTTGGGTTCAGTGTCCCTTTAATTGTGAGAGTTTTTGGGCTCATAGACTGCGTGCTTTTGGCTTGGAACAAACAGGTTTCACTTGTGAATAATAACTTAGCTGCTTTTTAATAGCAGGGAAAGTCCTGTCCTACGCACCATGTGACCGGGTGCAGTCTTTTCATTTTCCTACGATCCTGCTGCGGACATCACTCCTAAAGAGAGCGTTTTCACTGTTAGCTGTCTGGGTCTAGGAGGTGGTGAGTGCCCCAGCCATTGGGATTATAAAGGTGTTTTTTAATAAAAGCGTTTTTTTGTTTTTGTTTTTTTTTGTCTGTCCTTCTGTGGATATACTTAGCTATCAAGGACTCTGATACTACATTATAAGGTTTTGCTCCTTCTGTACTGATTAATAATTCCTGTTTACATTGTGAGGAGGCCGTGATTTGTCCGCCTGCTCAATTTTGTTCCATTTGCCTAAGCACTGTTCTAAGAAGGGAGACAAGCCTGCTAATACTCATAGCGCTATTAGCCCTTCTGAGCCGTCTACCTGTCAGGAATCTGTGTCCCGAGAGATTACTACCCTTTCTACACTACCCGTTCTACATGCAGTTCCCCACGGCTCAACTAATCCTCCATCTGGAGGGGACTTTTTTACAATCGGCTGTGTCTTCGGCCCTGAGTGCCTTACCTCCCTCTAGCAAACGTAAGAGAAAGGTTAAACATAGTTCTCCTTAACTAGAGTCATCTAAATATTTGTCGGACTTAGCTACTATGTCCCAGCAATCCTAGGATGAGTTAACCTCTGTAGCTTCAGAGGGTGAACTTTCTTAATCGGAAACTTCAGTTTCTAAACCTCCTTCAGTGGAGGAACCCTCCTTTAGATTTAAAATTGAGCATTTGTTAGCATGCTTTTTAGACACACATAAACAAAAACATTCAAAGGCACATACAACACTCACAGAGGATGTACAGAATCCTTGGTTCCTGGAGGTTGTATCTCAGGGATACCGGATAGGATTCAAATCTCATCCGCCCAGGGGCAGATTCCTACTCTCCAGACTGTTTACAAGACCAGAAAAGAGAACTGCCTTTTTAGGTTGCGTACGGGATCTCCCGGTCCCGGTACCTACAGCAGAAGGAGGTTTGAGGTTTTATTAAAACCTTTTCTCCAACATAGGTGTGTCCGGTCCACGGCGTCATCCTTACTTGTGGGATATTCTCTTCCCCAACAGGAAATGGCAAAGAGCCCAGCAAAGCTGGTCACATGATCCCTCCTAGGCTCCGCCTACCCCAGTCATTCTCTTTGCCGTTGTACAGGCAACATCTCCACGGAGATGGCTTAGAGTTTTTTAGTGTTTAACTGTAGTTTTTCATTATTCAATCAAGAGTTTGTTATTTTCAAATAGTGCTGGTACGTACTATTTACTCAGAAACAGAAAAGAGATGAAGAATTCTGTTTGTATGAGGAAAATGATTTTAGCAACCGTAACTAAAATCCATGGCTGTTCCACACAGGACTGTTGAGAGCAATTAACTTCAGTTGGGGGAACAGTTTGCAGTCCCTTGCTGCTTGAGGTATGACACATTCTAACAAGACGATGTAATGCTGGAAGCTGTCATTTTCCCTATGGGATCCGGTAAGCCATGTTTATTACGATTGTAAATAAGGGCTTCATAAGGGCTTATTTAAACTGTAGACTTTTTCTGGGCTAAATCGATTGATATTAACACATATTTAGCCTTGAGGAATCATTTTATCTGGGTATTTTGATATAATAATATCGGCAGGCACTGTTTTAGACACCTTATTCTTTAGGGGCTTTCCCAAAGCATAGGCAGAGTCTCATTTTCGCGCCGGTGTTGCGCACTTGTTTTTGAGAGGCATGGCATGCAGTCGCATGTGAGAGGAGCTCTGATACTTATAAAAGACTTCTGAAGGCGTCATTTGGTATCGTATTCCCCTTTGGGTTTGGTTGGGTCTCAGCAAAGCAGATACCAGGGACTGTAAAGGGGTTTAAAGCTTAAAACGGCTCCGGTTCCGTTATTTTAAGGGTTAAAGCTTCCAAAATTGGTGTGCAATATTTTCAAGGCTTTAAGACGCTGTGGTGAAAATTTGGTGAATTTTGAACAATTCCTTCATGTTTTTTCGCAATTGCAGTAATAAAGTGTGTTCAGTTTAAAATTTAAAGTGACAGTAACGGTTTTATTTTAAAACGTTTTTTGTACTTTCTGATCAAGTTTATGCCTGTTTAACATGTCTGAACTACCAGATAGACTGTGTTCTGAATGTGGGGAAGCCAGAATTCCTATTCATTTAAATAAATGTGATTTATGTGATAATGACAATGATGCCCAAGATGATTCCTCAAGTGAGGGGAGTAAGCATGGTACTGCATCATTCCCTCCTTCGTCTACACGAGTCTTGCCCACTCAGGAGGCCCCTAGTACATCTAGCGCGCCAATACTCCTTACTATGCAACAATTAACGGCTGTAATGGATAATTCTGTCAAAAACATTTTAGCCAAAATGAACCCTTGTCAGCGTAAGCGTGGCTGCTCTGTTTTAGTTACTGAAGAGCATGACGACGCTGATATTAATATCTCTGAAGGGCCCCTAACCCACTCTGAGGGGGCCAGGGAGGTTTTGTCTGAGGGAGAAATTACTGATTTAGGGAACATTTCTCAGCAGGCTGAATCTGATGTGATTACATTTAAATTTAAATTGGAACATCTCCGCATTTTGCTTAAGGAGGTATTATCCACTCTGGATGATTGTGAAAATTTAGTCATCCCAGAGAAACTATGTAAAATGGACAAGTTCCTAGAGGTGCCGGGGCTCCCAGAAGCTTTTCCTATACCCAAGCGGGTGGCGGACATTGTTAATAAAGAATGGGAAAGGCCCGGTATTCCTTTCGTCCCTCCCCCCATATTTAAAAAATTGTTTCCTATGGTCGACCCCAGAAAGGACTTATGGCAGTCAGTCCCCAAGGTCGAGGGAGCGGTTTCTACTTTAAACAAACGCACCACTATTCCCATAGAGGATAGTTGTGCTTTCAAAGATCCTATGGATAAAAAATTAGAAGGTTTGCTTAAAAAGATGTTTGTTCAGCAGGGTTACCTTCTACAACCCATTTCATGCATTGTCCCTGTCACTACTGCCGCATATTTCTGGTTTGATGAACTGCTTAAGGTGCTCGATAGTGACTCTCCTCCTTATGAGGAGATTATGGACAGAATCAATGCTCTCAAATTGGCTAATTCTTTCACTCTAGACGCCTCTTTGCAATTGGCTAAGTTAGCGGCTAAGAACTCTGGGTTTGCTATTGTGGCGCGCAGAGCGCTTTGGTTGAAATCTTGGTCGGCTGATGCGTCTTCCAAGAACAAGCTACTAAACATTCCTTTCAAGGGGAAAACGTTGTTTGGTCCTGACTTGAAAGAGATTATCTCTGATATCACTGGGGGTAAGGGCCACGCCCTTCCTCAGGATCGGCCTTTCAAGGCAAAAAATAGACCTAATTTTCGTCCCTTTCGTAAAAACGGACCAGCCCAAGGTGCTACGTCCTCTAAGCAAGAGGGTAATACTGCTCAGGCCAAGCCAGCTTGGAGACCAATGCAAGGCTGGAACAAGGGAAAGCAGGCCAAGAAACCTGCCACTGCTACCAAGACAGCATGAAATATTGGCCCCCGATCCGGGACCGGATCTGGTGGGGGGCAGACTCTCTCTCTTCGCTCAGGCTTGGGCAAGAGATGTTCTGGATCCTTGGGCGCTAGAAATAGTCTCCCAGGGTTATCTTCTGGAATTCAAGGGACTTCCCCCAAGGGGGAGGTTCCACAGGTCGCAGTTGTCTTCAGACCACATAAAAAGACAGGCGTTCTTACATTGTGTAGAAGACCTGTTAAAAATGGGAGTGATTCATCCTGTTCCATTAAGAGAACAAGGGATGGGGTTCTACTCCAATCTGTTCATAGTTCCCAAAAAAGAGGGAACGTTCAGACCAATCCTAGATCTCAAGATCTTAAACAAATTTCTCAAGGTCCCATCGTTCAAGATGGAAACCATTCGAACTATCCTTCCTTCCATCCAGGAAGGTCAATTCATGACCACGGTGGATTTAAAGGATGCGTATCTACATATTCCTATCCACAAGGAACATCATCGGTTCCTAAGGTTTGCATTTCTGGACAAACATTACCAGTTCGTGGCGCTTCCTTTCGGATTAGCCACTGCTCCAAGGATTTTCACAAAGGTACTAGGGTCCCTTCTAGCGGTGCTAAGACCAAGGGGCATTGCAGTAGTACCTTACCTGGACGACATTTTGATTCAAGCGTCGTCCCTTCCTCAAGCAAAGGCTCACACGGACATTGTCCTGGCCTTTCTCAGATCTCACGGCTGGAAAGTGAACGTGGAAAAGAGTTCTCTATCCCCGTCAACAAGGGTTCCCTTCTTGGGAACAATTATAGACTCCTTGCAAATGAGGATCTTTCTAACAGAAGCCAGAAAAACAAAGCTTCTGGACTCTTGTCGGATACTTCATTCCGTTCCTCTTCCTTCCATAGCTCAGTGCATGGAAGTGATCGGGTTGATGGTGGCGGCGATGGACATAGTTCCTTTTGCGCGCATTCATCTAAGACCATTACAACTGTGCATGCTCAGTCAGTGGAATGGGGACTATACAGACTTGTCTCCGAAGATACAAGTAAATCAGAGGACCAGAGACTCACTCCGTTGGTGGCTGTCCCTGGACAATCTGTCTCAAGGGATGATGTTCCACAGACCAGAGTGGGTCATTGTCACGACCGACGCCAGTCTGATAGGCTGGGGCGCGGTCTGGGGATCCCTGAAAGCTCAGGGTCTTTGGTCTCGGGAAGAATCTCTTCTACCGATAAATATTCTGGAACTGAGAGCGATATTCAATGCTCTCCAGGCCTGGCCCCAGCTTGCGAGGACCAGGTTCATACGGTTTCAATCAGACAACATGACGACTGTTGCGTACATCAACCATCAGGGGGGAACAAGGAGTTCCCTAGCGATGGAAGAAGTAACCAAAATTATTCTTTGGGCGGAGTCTCACTCCTGCCACCTGTCTGCTATCCACATCCCAGGAGTGGAAAATTGGGAAGCGGATTTTCTGAGTCGTCAGACATTGCATCCGGGGGAGTGGGAACTCCATCCGGAAATCTTTGCCCAAGTCACTCACCTGTGGGGCATTCCAGACATGGATCTGATGGCCTCTCGTCAGAACTTCAAAGTTCCTTGCTACGGGGCCAGATCCAGGGATCCCAAGGCGGCTCTAGTGGATGCACTAGTAGCACCTTGGACCTTCAATCTAGCTTATGTGTTCCCGCCATTTCCTCTCATTCCCAGGCTGATAGCCAGGATCAAGCAGGAGAGGGCGTCGGTGATCTTGATAGCTCCTGCGTGGCCACGCAGGACTTGGTATGCAGATCTGGTGAATATGTCATCGGCTCCACCTTGGAAGCTACCTTTGAGACGAGACCTTCTTGTTCAGGGTCCGTTCGAACATCCGAATCTGGTTTCACTCCAGCTGACTGCTTGGAGATTGAACGCTTGATTTTATCGAAGCGAGGATTCTCAGATTCTGTGATCGATACTCTTGTTCAGGCCAGAAAGCCTGTGACTAGAAAGATTTACCACAAAATTTGGAAAAAATATATCTGTTGGTGTGAATCTAAAGGATTCCCTTGGGACAAGGTTAAGATTCCTAGGATTCTATCCTTCCTTCAAGAAGGATTGGAAAAAGGATTATCTGCAAGTTCCCTGAAGGGACAGATTTCTGCCTTGTCGGTATTACTTCACAAAAAGCTGGCAGCTGTGCCAGATGTTCAAGCCTTTGTTCAGGCTCTGGTTAGAATCAAGCCTGTTTACAAACCTTTGACTCCTCCTTGGAGTCTCAATTTAGTTCTTTCAGTTCTTCAGGGGGTTCCGTTTGAACCCTTACATTCCGTTGATATTAAGTTATTATCTTGGAAAGTTTTGTTTTTAGTTGCGATTTCTTCTGCTAGAAGAGTCTCAGAATTATCTGCTCTGCAGTGTTCTCCTCCTTATCTGGTGTTCCATGCAGATAAGGTGGTTTTACGTACTAAACCTGGTTTTCTTCCAAAAGTTGTTTCTAACAAAAACATTAACCAGGAGATTATCGTACCTTCTCTGTGTCCAAAACCAGTTTCAAAGAAGGAACGTTTGTTGCACAATTTGGATGTTGTTCGCGCTCTAAAATTCTATTTAGATGCTACAAAGGATTTTAGACAAACATCTTCCTTGTTTGTTGTTTATTCAGGTAAAAGGAGAGGTCAAAAAGCAACTTCTACCTCTCTCTCTTTTTGGATTAAAAGCATCATCAGATTGGCTTACGAGACTGCCGGACGGCAGCCTCCCGAAAGAATCACAGCTCATTCCACTAGGGCTGTGGCTTCCACATGGGCCTTCAAGAACGAGGCTTCTGTTGATCAGATATGTAGGGCAGCGACTTGGTCTTCACTGCACACTTTTACCAAATTTTACAAGTTTGATACTTTTGCTTCTTCTGAGGCTATTTTTGGGAGAAAGGTTTTGCAAGCCGTGGTGCCTTCCATTTAGGTGACCTGATTTGCTCCCTCCCTTCATCCGTGTCCTAAAGCTTTGGTATTGGTTCCCACAAGTAAGGATGACGCCGTGGACCGGACACACCTATGTTGGAGAAAACAGAATTTATGTTTACCTGATAAATTTCTTTCTCCAACGGTGTGTCCGGTCCACGGCCCGCCCTGGTTTTTTTAATCAGGTCTGATATTTTATTTTCTTTAACTACAGTCACCACGGTACCATATGGTTTCTCCTATGCAAATATTCCTCCTTAACGTCGGTCGAATGACTGGGGTAGGCGGAGCCTAGGAGGGATCATGTGACCAGCTTTGCTGGGCTCTTTGCCATTTCCTGTTGGGGAAGAGAATATCCCACAAGTAAGGATGACGCCGTGGACCGGACACACCGTTGGAGAAAGAAATTTATCAGGTAAACATAAATTCTGTTTTCGTGGTTCCAAAAAAGGAATGAACTTTTCGTCCAATTTGGGATTTAAAGTACCTAATCAAGTTTCTGAGTGTTCCCTCTTTCAAGATGGAGACAATACGGTCAGTCCTTCCTCTGGTTCAGGAAAGACAGTTTATGACCACCATAGACCTGAAGGATGCATACCTTCACGATCCGATACACAGGGAACATTTTCAGTTCCTGAGTTTTGCCTTTCTGGACCAGCACTTCCAGTTCATAGCTCTTCCGTTTGGCCTAGATACTGCTCCAAGGATATTTTCGAAGGTTCTGGGTATCTTCTAGCAGTTGCCAGAACACGAGGTATTGCAGCAGCGCCTTACCTGGACGATATCTAGGTACAGGCACCATCTTTTTGTCTAGCGGAAGAACACTCGGATTCCCTTCTCAGTCTTCTTCGATCACATGGACTGAAGATAAACTTGGAAAAGTGTTCTCTTACTCCAAGTACAAGGATTAATTTCCTGGGGACAATAATAGACTCCATATCCATGATAATATTTTTCACAGATCAGAGACGTTGCAAGCTAACTACTGCATGTCTTGCCCTCCAGGCCTCCTTGAGACCCTCAGTGGCCCAGTGAATGGAGGTGATTGGACTTATGGTGTCCTGTATGGACATCATTCATTTTGCCAGATTCCATCTCAGACCCTTACAACTATGCATGCTGAGAAAATGAAACGGCGACTATTCAGATCTGTCTCAACAGATTGTGCTGGACAACCTGTCGAGAGACTTGCTCTCTTGGTGGCTCTGTCCAGATCATCTATCCCAAGGCACATGCTTCTTGAGACCGTCCTGGGAGATTGTGACTACGGACACAAGCCTTTCCGGCTAGGGAGCCGTTTGGGGTGCCAAGAAGGCACAAGGGCTGTGGACTCAGGAGGAGTCCTCCCTTCTGATCAATATATTGAAACTCCGGGGAATATTCAATGCCTTGAAGGCTTGGCCCCTTCTGGGTTCGTCCCAGTTTATCAGATTCCAATCAGACAGTAAAACCTAGATTGCCTACATCAACCATCAGGGGGGAACGTGAAGTCCCTTGGTGATGAGAGAAGTATCTCAGGTACTAGAGTGGGCGGAGACTCAGATGTACGCTGTCAGCGATCCACAGTCTGGGTGTGGACTTCATCAGCAGGCAATCCTTTCACCCAGGGAAATGGTCTTTCCACCCGAGTTGTTTGCAGAGATATGCAGCGAGTGGGGGACACCATAGATAGATCTCATGGCATCCCGCCTCAATACCAAGTTACCCAGGTACAGGTCGAGGTCGAGAGATCCTCAGGCGGAACTGATAGATGCCCTATCAGTACCATGGAGGTTCAGACTCTCTTATATCTTTCTTCTGTTAAGTGTGATCAGTCCACGGGTCATCATTACTTCTGGGATATTACTCCTCCCCAACAGGAAGTGCAAGAGGATTCACCCAGCAGAGCTGCATATAGCTCCTCCCCTCTACGTCACTCCCAGTCATTCTCTTGCACCCAACGACTAGATAGGATGTGTGAGAGGACTATGGTGATTATACTTAGTTTTATATCTTCAATCAAAAGTTTGTTATTTTAAAATAGCACCGGAGTGTGTTATTACCTCTCTGGCAGAGTTTGAAGAAGAATCTACCAGAGTTTTGCTATGATTTTAGCCGGAGTAGTTAAGATCATATTGCTGTTCTCGGCCATCTGAGGAGTGAGGTAAACTTCAGATCAGGGGACAGCGGGCAGATGAATCTGCATAGAGGTATGTAGCAGTTTTTATTTTCTGACAATGGAATTGATGAGAAAATCCTGCCATACCGATATAATGTCATGTATGTATACTTTACACTTCAGTATTCTGGGGAATGGTACTTCACTAGAATTACACTGTAAGAAATACATAAAGCTGTTTAATAACTAGAGATTATGTTTAACGTTTTTGCTGGAATGTAAAATCGTTTTCATTTGCTGAGGTACTGTGTGAATAAATGTTTGGGCACTATTTTTCCACTTGGCAGTTGCTTAATCTGTTTTTCTGACAGTTTCTGTTCTCCCTCACTGCTGTGTGTGAGGGGGAGGGGCCGTTTTTTGGCGCTTTTTCTATGCATCAAATATTTCAGTCAGCAACTCATTGTATTCCCTGCATGATCCGGTTCATCTCTACAGAGCTCAGGGGTCTTCAAAACTTATTTTGAGGGAGGTAATTTCTCTCAGCAGAGCTGTGAGAATTATAGTTTGACTGAGATAAAAAACGTTTATTCTGTAATTTGTTTCCTGCTTTCAGAATTTGTTATCTTTGCTAATGGGATTAAACCTTTGCTAAAGTTGTGTTGTTTACAAGGATTGAGGCTATAACTGTTTCAATTTATTAATTTTCAACTGTCATAGATCTTCTGTGCTTCTTAAAGGCACAGTACATTTTAATATTATTCTAATTGAATTGTATTTCCAAGTTGCAAGTTTATTTGCTAGTGTGTTAAACATGTCTGATTCAGAGGATGATACCTGTGTCATTTGTTGCAATGCCAAAGTGGAGCCCAATAGAAATTTATGTACTAACTGTATTGATGCTACTTTAAATAAAAGTCAATCTGTACAAATTGAACAAATTTCACCAAACAACGAGGGGAGAGTTATGCCGACTAACTCGCCTCACGTGTCAGTACCTACATCTCCCGCTCAGAGGGAGGTGCGTGATATTGTAGCGCCGAGTACATCTGGGCGGCCATTACAAATCACATTACAGGATATGGCTACTGTTATGACTGAGGTTTTGGCTAAATTACCAGAACTAAGAGGTAAGCGTGATCACTCTGGGGTGAGAACAGAGTGCGCTGATAATATTAGGGCCATGTCAGACACTGCGTCACAGGTGGCAGAACATGAGGACGGAGAACTTCATTCTGTGGGTGACGGTTCTGATCCAAACAGAGTGGATTCAGATATTTCAAATTTTAAATTTAAACTGGAAAACCTCCGTGTATTACTAGGGGAGGTGTTAGCGGCTCTGAATGATTGTAACACAGTTGCAATACCAGAGAAAATGTGTAGGTTGGATAAATATTTTGCGGTACCGACGAGTACTGAGGTTTTTCCTATACCTAAGAGACTTGCTGAAATTGTTACTAAGGAGTGGGATAGACCCGGTGTGCCGTTCTCACCCCCTCCGATATTTAGAAAAATGTTTCCAATAGACGCCACCACAAGGGACTTATGGCAAACGGTCCCTAAGGTGGAGGGAGCAGTTTCTACCTTAGCTAAGCGTACCACTATCCCGGTGGAGGATAGCTGTGCTTTTTCAGATCCAATGGATAAAAAGTTAGAGGGTTACCTTAAGAAAATGTTTGTTCAACAAGGTTTTATATTGCAACCCCTTGCATGCATTGCGCCGATCACGGCTGCAGCGGCATTCTGGATTGAGTCTCTGGAAGAGAACATTGGTTCAGCTACTCTGGACGACATTACGGACAGGCTTAGAGTCCTTAAACTAGCTAATTCATTCATTTCGGAGGCCGTAGTACATCTTACTAAACTTACGGCGAAGAATTCAGGATTCGCCATTCAGGCACGCAGGGCGCTGTGGCTAAAATCCTGGTCAGCTGATGTTACTTCTAAGTCTAAATTGCTTAATATACCTTTCAAAGGGCAGACCTTATTCGGGCCCGGGTTGAAAGAGATTATCGCTGACATTACAGGAGGTAAAGGCCATGCCCTGCCTCAGGACAAAGCCAAAGCCAAGACTAGACAGTCTAATTTTCGTTCCTTTCGTAATTTCAAAGCAGGAGCAGCATCAACTTCCTCTGCACCAAAACAGGAAGGAGCTGTTGCTCGCTACAGACAAGGCTGGAAACCTAACCAGTCCTGGAACAAGGGCAAGCAGACTAGGAAACCTGCTGCTGCCCCTAAAACAGCATGAATTGAGGGCCCCCGATCCGGGATCGGATCTAGTGGGGGGCAGACTTTCTCTCTTCGCCCAGGCTTGGGCAAGAGATGTTCAGGATCCCTGGGCGCTAGAGATAATATCTCAGGGATACCTTCTGGACTTCAAATACTCTCCTCCAAGAGAGAGATTTCATCTGTCAAGATTGTCAACAATCCAGACAAAGAAAGAGGCGTTTCTACGCTGCGTACAAGAGCTCTTGTTAATGGGAGTAATCCATCCAGTTCCACGATCGGAACAGGGACAGGGGTTTTACTCAAATCTGTTTGTGGTTCCCAAAAAAGAGGGAACTTTCAGACCAATCCTGGACTTAAAGATCCTAAACAAATTCCTAAGAGTTCCATCGTTCAAGATGGAGACTATTCGGACAATTTTACCTATGATCCAATAGGGTCAATACATGACCACTGTAGATTTAAAAGATGCTTACCTTCACATACCGATTCACAAAGATCATTATCGGTACCTAAGGTTTGCCTTCCTAGACAGGCATTACCAGTTTGTGGCTCTTCCATTCGGATTGGCTACAGCTCCAAGAATCTTCACAAAGGTTCTGGGTGCTCTTCTGGCGGTACTAAGACCGCGGGGAATCTCGGTAGCTCCATACCTAGACGACATTCTGATACAAGCTTCAAGCTTTCAAACTGCCAAGTCTCATACAGAGTTAGTGCTGGCATTTCTAAGGTCACATGGATGGAAGGTGAACGAAAAGAAAAGTTCACTCGTTCCACTCACAAGAGTTCCCTTCCTGGGGACTCTTATAGATTCTGTAGAAATGAAGATTTACCTGACAGAGGACAGGCTAACAAGACTTCAAAGTGCTTGCCGCACCCTTCATTCCATTCAACACCTGTCAGTGGCTCAATGCATGGAGGTAATCGGCTTAATGGTAGCGGCAATGGACATAGTACCCTTTGCACGCTTACACCTCAGACCACTGCAACTGTGCATGCTAAGTCAGTGGAATGGGGATTACTCAGACTTATCCCCTTCTCTGAATCTGGATCAAGAGACCAGAAATTCTCTTCTATGGTGGCTTTCTCGGCCACATCTGTCCAGGGGGATGCCATTCAGCAGACCAGACTGGACAATTGTAACAACAGACGCCAGCCTTCTAGGTTGGGGTGCCGTCTGGAATTCTCTGAAGGCTCAGGGACAATGGAGTCAGGAGGAGAGTCTCCTGCCAATAAACATTCTGGAATTGAGAGCAGTTCTCAATGCCCTCCTGGCTTGGCCCCAGTTGATAACTCGGGGGTTCATCAGGTTTCAGTCGGACAACATCACGACTGTAGCTTACATCAACCATCAGGGAGGGACAAGAAGCTCCCTAGCTATGATGGAAGTATCAAAGATAATTTGCTGGGCAGAGTCTCACTCTTGCCACCTGTCAGCAATCCACATCCCGGGAGTGGAGAACTGGGAGGCGGATTTCTTAAGTCGTCAGACTTTTCATCCGGGGGAGTGGGAACTTCATCCGGAGGTCTTTGCCCAAATACTTCGACGTTGGGGCAAACCAGAGATAGATCTCATGGCGTCTCGACAGAACGCCAAGCTTCCTCGTTACGGGTCCAGATCCAGGGATCCAGGAGCAGTCCTGATAGATGCTCTGACAGCACCTTGGGACTTCAGGATGGCTTACGTGTTTCCACCCTTCCCGTTGCTTCCTCGATTGATTGCCAGAATCAAACAAGAGAGAGCATCAGTGATTCTAATAGCACCTGCGTGGCCACGCAGGACTTGGTATGCAGACCTGGTGGACATGTCATCCTGTCCACCTTGGTCTCTACCTCTGAAACAGGACCTTCTGATACAGGGTCCCTTCAAACATCAAAATCTAACTTCTCTGAAGCTGACTGCTTGGAAATTGAACGCTTGATTTTATCAAGACGTGGATTTTCTGAGTCAGTTATTGATACCTTAATACAGGCTAGGAAACCTGTTACCAGAAAGATTTACCATAAGATATGGCGTAAATACCTATATTGGTGTGAATCCAAAGGTTACTCTTGGAGTAAGGTTAGGATTCCTAGGATATTGTCTTTTCTACAAGAAGGTTTAGAAAAGGGTTTATCTGCTAGTTCCTTAAAGGGACAGATCTCAGCTCTGTCCATTCTGTTACACAAACGTCTGTCAGAAGTTCCTGACGTCCAGGCTTTTTGTCAGGCTTTGGCCAGAATTAAGCCTGTGTTTAAAACTGTTGCTCCACCATGGAGTTTAAACCTTGTTCTTAATGTTTTACAGGGCGTTCCGTTTGAACCCCTTCATTCCATTGATATAAAGTTGTTATCTTGGAAAGTTCTATTTTTAATGGCTATTTCCTCGGCTCGAAGAGTCTCTGAATTATCAGCCTTACATTGTGATTCTCCTTATTTGATTTTTCATTCGGATAAGGTAGTCCTGCGTACTAAACCTGGGTTCTTACCTAAGGTAGTTACTAACGGGAATATCAATCAAGAGATTGTTGTTCCTTCTTTATGCCCAAATCCTTCTTCAAAGAAGGAACGTCTACTGCACAACCTGGATGTAGTCCGTGCTCTAAAATTTTACTTACAGGCAACTAAGGAATTTCGACAAACGTCTTCTCTGTTTGTCATTTACTCTGGGCAGAGGAGAGGTCAAAAAGCTTCCGCTACCTCTCTTTCTTTTTGGCTTCGTAGCATAATTCGTTTAGCTTATGAGACTGCTGGACAGCAGCCTCCTGAAAGAATTACAGCTCATTCTACTAGAGCTGTGGCTTCCACTTGGGCCTTCAAGAATGAGGCCTCTGTTGAACAGATTTGCAAGGCTGCAACTTGGTCTTCGCTTCATACTTTTTCCAAATTTTACAAATTTGACACTTTTGCTTCATCGGAGGCTATTTTTGGGAGAAAGGTTCTTCAGGCAGTGGTTCCTTCTGTATAAAGAGCCTGCCTATCCCTCCCGTCATCCGTGTACTTTTGCTTTGGTATTGGTATCCCAGAAGTAATGATGACCCGTGGACTGATCACACTTAACAGAAGAAAACATAATTTATGCTTACCTGATAAATTCCTTTCTTCTGTAGTGTGATCAGTCCACGGCCCGCCCTGTTTTTAAGGCAGGTAAATATTTTTTTTTTTAATTTATACTCCAGTCACCACTTCACCCTTGGCTTTTCCTTTCTCGTTGGTCCTTGGTCGAATGACTGGGAGTGACGTAGAGGGGAGGAGCTATATGCAGCTCTGCTGGGTGAATCCTCTTGCACTTCCTGTTGGGGAGGAGTAATATCCCAGAAGTAATGATGACCCGTGGACTGATCACACTACAGAAGAAAGGAATTTATCAGGTAAGCATAAATTATGTTTTTTCCTCCATTACCGTTTCTCCCTCGTGTGGTGGCTCGCATCAAGCAGGAGTGAGCATCAGTGATTCTGATTGCTCCATCATGGTCGCGAAGGACGTGGTTTGTAGATCTGGTGAGGATGTCCTCATCTCAGTGGAGGTTACCTTGTCGCAGAGATCTGCTGATACAGGGTGCCTTCGTTCATCAAAATCAAGATTCTCTGAGGCGGACTGCGTGGAGATTTAAGGCTTAGCCAAGAGAGGGTTTTCTGAGTGTGTTATAGACACTCTGATTCAAGCTCGTAAGCCAGTTACTCGTCATATCTACCATAAAGTGTGGAGAACTTACTTGTACTGGTGTGAAGAACGTGGCTTTTCCTGGCATAAGGTAAAGGCTGCAGGAATTGTATATTTTCTCCAAGATGGACTGGAGAAGGGTCTATCTGCTACTTCCCTGAAGGGACAGATATTGCCCCTGTCAGTGTTACTGCACAAGAGATTGGCTGAGCTTCCGGATGTGCAGTCCTTTGTTAAGGCTCTTACAAGTTTGATGTGTTTGCTTCGGCTGAAGCAGCTTTCGGGAGAAATGTTTTGCAGGCTGTTGTACCCTCAGAATAGGGTCCACCTCTTTTTTGTTCCCTCCCGTTATTCCTTCAGTGTCCTCTGGAGCTTGGGTATAGTTTTCCCAACAGTAAGGAATGAAGTAGTTGACTCTCCCTGCCTTATGGAACGAAAACATAATTTATGCTTACCACATAAATTCCTTTCCTTCCTGGCAGGGAGAGTCCACGACCCCACCCATAATTTATTTTTGTTGGGCGGCTCCCTTTTTATATTATTTCTTCTGGCACCTTTATACCATGATGTTTCTCCTACTTTTCCTTGTTCCCTTGACTGGGGGATAGGGGAAGTGGGAGGAATATTTAAGCCTTTGGCAGGGGTGTCTTTGCCTCCTCCTGGTAGCCAGGTATTGTGTTTCCCAACAGTAAGGAATGAAGTCGTGAACTCTCCCTGCCAGGAAGGAAAGGATTTTATCTGTTTATTATTATGTTTTTACCTCTGTGATTACCTTGTAACTAAGCTTCTGTAGACTGTCTCCTTATCTCAGATCTTTTGACAGACTAGCATTTCAGGCAATTAGTGCTGACTCTTAAATAACTCCACGGGCATAAGCACAATGGTATCTATATGGCTCACGTGAACTAGGTGTCAAATGTATTCAGATAAGAGGCGGTCTTCAAGGGCTTAGAAATTAGCGTATGAGACTACCTTTAGCTTTCACCTAAGAATACCAAAAGAACAAAGCGAATTTTATTATTAAAGTAAATTGGAAAGTTGTTTAACATTACATGCCCTATCTAAACCGTAGTGCCGGTATTACGAGTCTGTCCTGGGAGGCCAAAAAGTGAGCGGTACACCTTACCCCGTCAAGAGTCCTACCGCATTTAAAAGTCAGTGCTCACCGCTGACATAAGCAGCGCTGGTATTGAAGTGAGATTTGGAGCAAAATTTTGCTCAACGCTCACTTTTTGTCTTTTAACGCCGGGTTTGTAAAAACTCGTAATACCAGCGCTGCATGTAAGTGAGCGGTGAGAGAAAACTGTTCGTTAGCACCGCACAGCTTCTAACGCAAAACTCGTAATCTAGCCAAGTATTTCCTTCAAGGGGCCATGTACTGTAAAATGTTCTTTCCTTTAATATGTTCGCAATAATACACTTTTACTGTTGGAAAGCTTTACATTTTTTACAAATATGTGTTTCATTTATTTGGTCATTTGAAATAGCTGGTTTTTTTCCTTTTGAAACCACCATCTATACTGAAAATTCCAATACTGCAGTATTCTCTATAAAAAAAGATGTAAAAAAGTGAAGAAATCAACCTCCCAGTGGGTGGTGAGCCCAATCCATTTGAAAAGGTGTTCTTGCTGCATCTTTGAATACAATGTGCTCTTATCATCTGCTTGCCTGTGTTCATTGTCTATTTAAACTACTAGTGTCTTGCTGTAAAGGACATCTTATAACTTCAGGTTTGACATTTTATATTATAAGGTTTGCCATCCTTTGTGGGCAGTTGTCAGAGCACGAAGGAATCCAAAAGCGCATTCAGACAGGAAAGGTATTTAAGGTGAGTTTTGCTATCCATATGTGGTGTTTGCTCTTATTCATCTCATTGCAGCTATTATAACATCACTTTATTTCATTGTGATTTTTTCTGTTCTAATGCTTGTTCTATGTCCTTCTCTCCATCTCTTGTAAGGAACACATCCAAAAGGCAATTTCATTGAAACCTGATGATTCAAGGTGCTATTATTTATTAGGCCGCTGGAGCTACGAGGTATGTATTTATGTGGTTACAGTAAAGCTCCAGCAGTGTATACAGTAGTGTGCAATAAGTTGTTTAAAATCACTAGTTGCATAAGAGCAGAAACCATTCCTCAAAAAAAGCCTGCGATTTCCTAAAAGATTTTCTTACCAGTATCGAATGGTATTCTAGCACAGCAACTCCATGCGCTTTTGCTTTAGTGACACTTTGCAGCTCCCAGACATAAAACGGCTGGTTGTGTCGTCATTGGCTGACTTGATGTCTTCATCAGGAGCTATAAGGCTTACAACTCCTAAGTGGGACTTTGCCAGTGTGTTTAACTCCTATTTAAATAGGGTCAGTAATGGGAAAAATGAAACGTTCTAATAAGAGTGTGTAATTTTTGCAAAAGAATATCCCTTTAACAAGCACTTTCTGTTTAGTGTGGCCTACAAATGACTCACAAGAGTATAAAATATTTATAATCCGTCTGTTTCAAGCTTTTGGTTCTAAATCTTGCTACAGAGTTACCAAAACAAAGGCACAGTGCCATGTATAGGTTTTGTTTTCAGAGTGAGCCTGGAACAGAGGACATATTGTTTTCAATAGACAATATTCTGGGCCGTTCAGCTTTTTGCCTGTGTATCTGCTTATAGGCCTTTTGTACAGAGCGTGCATTTATGCAGTGTGTTTATTCACTCATTTTACAGGTCTCTAACCTTGGATGGCTGGAAAGGAAAACTGCCTCTGCCTTGTATGAAGAGCCTCCCACGGCTACGCTCCATGAGGCTCTGCAAAACTTCTTGAAGGTATAATACGCTCTCCTGTGCAGAAATGGTATATGCAGTGACAAAGATGTATAAAGAGCCTAGAAACTACAGTCATATGCATATTATATGTGCATTTATAGCTCCTAGTTATGTCAATCAGTGTCATTGCCACTCACATTCTGCTGTAAACGTTTATGGAGTCATTTTATTATGTCCCTTTCCTCTTCTTACAGGGCTGGAAATTTCTGTCACAGGCTAGGCGAACTCTGTATGTTCTTCGTCTGTAACTGCGCCCCAGCTCGCCTCCAGGGAGGCGCACATGTGCGCCTAAATTTATAAAAAAAAATAGAAGTAACTTTGCGCAGGCGAGCTGGGGCGTAATAATGATAAATTCCGCCTGTCGGAAAAAGCATTTACTCCCTATTTACTCCCTATTTATCACAGTACATCCCTATAAATATTTGCGCCGCAATCTTTTGATTATTATAAAAACGTTTTTTAGGTAACTATTTAGCTAATATTTATATTATATAATGTTTCTGTGCTGTTTGTGCCATATGTTCACACAAAAATAAATATATCAATATATCGAGATATATATATATATATATATATATATATATATATATATATATATATATATATATATATAACTTTTGGTACCATATGCGCCTGTGGAAGCGCAAATTTCTGGCAATAACCGTATCTTCTTTGCGCTGAACTTTTGAAAAATTAGTTGAAAGAGTAAAGTACTGCATCACAAGATGTAAAAGCATGTATTATAATGGTGTTCGACTCAGTCTGTATGGCGAAATATACAACACGCAATTACAGCCGAAATTATCAGAGCAAAGCAATGATGAATAAGCAACTGGGCGTATTTGTAGGTCGGGCTGTTAAATTACGCCTATTACTAATGTATATTGGTGCACTCGGGAGCGCGCCTGTGCGCCTAGGCGAATGCAAGTGGAGTGCGAAGAAGTTTCTTTCAGATTTGCGCAATTATAGGCGCAGAGTGCTTTGATAAATATGAGGATCAGTTTGTATGCGTTATTTTGGACGATATTATAGGAGAATGGCTTTGATAAATCTAGCCCTTAGTGTAGAGACAGAAATCTTGCAGATGAGTAAGACATTAATATTTCTCATACCTATGACATTAATCAGACGACCGTTACATCCTCACAACTTTCTCTGCCAGTTCACTGCTTGATTTTTTTTTTCATGCATAATATTGTGGCTATTACAATGATGCAGCTGATATGTCACTGGGGTAGTCACATAATCTAGCTGCTGCCATGTCACCAGTACATCAGTTTTGTGGGCACAAACCCTGTAATGTTTGCACCAGTTAGCGTCTCTGCAATGTTATTACTATGGAAGAATAAAAAGAGCCAGGCTTAGTTAATTACATGTAATTTGTAAGATTTCCAATATTGTCCAGACAGTAAGGCGTTTTAAGCTCATGTATTTTTTTCTTTAAAAGGACATTTAAAGTCAAAATTAAACTTTCATAGAGAAAGCATTTAAAATGTACTTCTATTATGAAATGTCCTTCATTCCTTTGGTATCCTTTGTTGAAGAGTAAACCTAGGCTCATAGTTATGCTCCGTAATCTGCTTGTATGCTTAGCACTCATTGGCAGGAGTGTTTGCAGCAGAAATGTATAACATTGCTACAATCATTTTTACAGTTTCTTGATTGTTCAGAACTAGGGAAATTGCCACGGTCAATAGTAACACAAGTCCACCTATGAGATAGACGCCACACTCACTGTAATTGTGTAATACAACCTTTAATGTTATATTTAAGGGGCAAACATAACTACATTCCTTAAAGGACCAGTACATACAGTAGATTTGCATAATCAACAAATACATAACAAGACAATGCAATAGTACTTAGTCTGAACTTCAAATGAGTAGTAAAAAAAAATTTCTGACAAATTTAAAAGTTATGTCTATTTCCACTCCCACTGCATCATGTGACAGCCATCAGCCAATCAAAAATGCATATACTTATATTCTATGAATTCTTGCACGTGCTCAGTAGGAGCTGGTGACTCAAAAAGTGTAAATATTTTGTGCACATTTTGTCAATGGAAGTAAATTGGAAAGTTATTTAAAATTTTCTGCTCTATCTGAATCATGAAAGTTTAATTTTGACTTGAGTGTCCTTTTAAATCGGTCAAGCTCTGCATTAGTTCATATTTCCTGTTGTAGCCAAATGTGAATATAAATAAATCCTTTACTATGTTTCTTACAGGCTGAAGAACTAACTCCAGGTTTTTCTAAAGCAGCACGAGTTTATATTGCAAAGGTAAGTTCACAGTTGGGTGATTTGCTTGTACATTTTTCACTTGATGTTGTACAACGATTAATAAATGATCAATTAATCTTCATTAACTGTAATTTACTAAATGTGCTTTTTTAGTTAAGGAAACGGATGATTTGAAGGAAATTGCCTCTAGTGTAGCATTTGAATTAGTGTGCATTGCATTATCCCCAGAATACAATTTGTAATTCAGTTTAATGAAAAAAACATATACTTGTAAAATGTAACACTAATTAATATAAAAGTTAAACATTTATTAGACAGATCCAGATAATACAGATAAACTAGGCAAGGAGTCAGAAGAGATTATAAATGGTTAAAATGCAGTTAAACTCAGGTTTGTGTCAGTAGTGTAAAATATATCCATTACACCATGAGGTGGGAATCTGCACATGCAATACTTTCAGACTTGTCCATCCCAGACACTTGTTCATCCACTACGTCAAAACAAGACAAGTCTCAAAGACTTGCATCTGCGGGTGAACAAGAGAAAGGATGAGCACATAACTACACAGCAAACTGGGCAAGTTTCTCCCATGGGCGGCAGCCACTAAGCGAGGCTCACAGAGAACTATACATTTGTGTTTCATACATTATTTATAGGATTCAGAGTTCTGAAGAAATCACTTTCTTTATCCAACGTATTGCTTTTTGTCCTCCGACATAGTCAACACATCTCAACTTGAAGCTTTAACTGCTCTAGCAGTCTTTGCTCATTAAACAATCCATCCTGCTCTCTTACCACAGCACTGTGTCCTTCCCACTCATGCCACTACTCTGTTCATCCCTGACTTGCACACACCCAGAAATACTGGGACAGGTGACCTGAGTTTCCATGCACAGTCACTCCAGAACTGGTAGTCAGTAGTCTGGCTAATGGCAGTACCATTGAGCATACTAAATGATTCACATCATGATAGTGCTATGGGGTGAAATGTAGGTTAAACAAGACACCTAGACAGGTGTTTCTCTGGGTCACCCTTTTCCCCCTCACCTTGTTTAAGTCTTAAGTTCTCCATTAGATAGAACTTAAATTGTGCATTATTTTTGCTTAAACTCACCATTAATATAAGATTCTTTTGCTATTGAATATATATTAAAGTGCAAGCAGGCAGCTAATTAGAGGATTGTTATGATGAAGAGGCACTGTGGTTTAAGGGGTTGCCTTTTCAATAGCATACAGGGTGGCCAGGGCAGGTGCATAGACAGAGAACAAATAGTTCAGTGTGAGTCCCTTCCCATTATACAGCTGCCACAATACTGTTAGGGGTTGCCATGAACGTTGCTGAAAGGGCATTAGATATAAAGTTATTTGCCAGTAGACAGACCTGCTGGGCCCCAGGCCCGAATATGTAGTAATTGTGATCTAGCACATGGGATTTATCACATACTTTACTTGCAGCATCACATCAGTGCCATGGTCTGATTTGCTTAATATATTTATCAGTTATATTGCTAGCAAGCATCAAGCACAGAAAAGCGTCATTAAGTATTGTTTTGTGAAAGGTTTTTCCATTAGAATTAATGTTCAGCCAGAAGCAATAAAACGTAAGCTTTAATATGTTAAAATGTATTATTATTGATATATTCTACTCATTACTCAGTTTTAGGGAAACTATAGTGTGTGACATATGAGTTGCATTTCAGTAACTTGTTAGTTAGACTGTTCACTTGTGCCTTGAACTACACCCTTTTACCTTCGGTCGCTAGAGGTCATTAGAAAGCACATTAAAAAGATGTGAGGCTGCTCTATTTCTTGCTACAATGGACCTCTCTCCATCTGCACCTTTAGATGGCAGCTTCCCAGAACCTCAAATACTCCCTGATTCATACAGATTTGGCACAAACTTTTAAAGGAAATTCTTCACCATTTTGAAACCATAATGAATTTTACACTGCAATAGAGCTAATATGCGACTCAAGTGAAATGCACTGTACTTCTGTTGATGAAGCTAGGCCACTTCAGCAGTGATTGACTACAGGAGAAATTGCACATTTACAATATTTTTTAAATTAAAATCTGTCATTCACATACATACACAATAATGGAAGCAGGGGCATGAACAACAGTTCTCTTGTAAATTAGAGCAACCTTCACATTAATCACTAGTAAAGAACCACTAAACACAATAGAATTGCATAATCTGTAAATGCATAATAAGAAGCACTTTGTTTGAATTTCAAATAAGTAGTAGATTTCTTTCTGACAAAGTTAGTTCTATTTTCCCTCCCACTGCATTATGTGACAGCCATCAGCCAATCAGAAATGCATAGACATATATACTGTGAACCTTGCACATGCATTTTTGTAGTTTAAAAAGTACAAAACATACACAGTACAATCATTTAAAAACAAGTGTACTATTTGCTACATGTTTCTCTGTGTCTACCGCGCCGTTTCTTCAGGCATGTTATGCCTGAAGAAACGGCACAGTAGATGCCGAGAAACGCGTAGCAAATAGTACACTTGTTTTTAAATGATTGTACTGTGTATGTTTTGTACTTTTTAAATATAAATTTTATATATTTATATCAAGCATTTTTGGAGTCTCCTTGTTCGACTTAGCCGCATATATACACCAGTGATCACTTGGAACAAACACACCTGGGACGTCAAGGGTTCTGTGCACTGGGCCACTACAATAGTCCAGTAGGTGTCATTTGCACCATTGGGTGCTTTGGAAAACGTGAGTACCCTTATTTCCTGGGGAGTGAATTTGGTCAGAAAAATCTCATTGATTTGCACTAGGAGTCGCCCTTCCATTCCTTCCCTTCATAGATCTTGGAATCTGCCTCTGATTCTGGAAGGAGCAGCCCGCTTTGGTGCACAGTTTGCTGGGACACTGCAAGTTCTCAGGCCACTTTCCTAGGCATTATCTTTGCCTTCATATATTGTGAGTTTATTCACATATTTTATAAATTGCATTACTATATTGGCTACACTAGGAGGCACCCTTCTTTTTTTCTCTTGTATGCTTGATATAGTTGATTAGCGGCTCTGGTAGGAATAATTTTAACTTGTTTCCCTTTTTAAAGGGATACTGAACCCAAATTTTTTCTTTCATAATTCACATACAGCATACAATTTTAAGCAACTTTCTAATTTACTCCTAATATAAATTTGTCTTCGTTCTCTTGGTACCTTTATTTAAAAAAGCAGGAATGTAAGCTTACGAGCCGGCCCATCTTTGGTTCAGCACCTAGGTAGCGCTTGCTGATTGGTGGCTAAATGCTATCCAGGGTTCTGAACCAAAAATGGGCTGGCTCGTAAGCTTACATTCCTGCTTTTTCAAATAAAGATACCAAGAAAACAAAGACAAATTGATAATAGGAGTAAATTAGAAAGTTGCTTAAAATTGCATCCTCTGTCTGAATCACGAAAGAAAAAAATGGGTTCAGTATCCCTTTAATGATGGTGATGGCATTTAACAAGCAAAAGAGGTGAAATCGGGTAAAAGTCACAATAAAAAGTGTCTACAGTGCAAATATCAGCATGATATAGGATCAGGTCCTGCAAGCTTGTTTCCGGCTCTGAAAACACATTTCCATTGTTTAATTTAACAATACGTTGATAAAAAAACTTTAAAAAATGACTTTTAAGTTGTTGGGACTCTCAAATATTCTGCACATTAATTTTAGTTATTTTTCTTTTATAAGATGGTGAGAGTCCACGAGACAATAACATGTAGGATTAAACTCCAGTCCACTAAGAGGAAGCAAAAATACCAAACATACCAGAGATTTTAATACCTCCCACTATCCCAGAATCTCTGTCAGTTTTTGCTTCCAGCAAGGCATGAGATGATTTTTGAAAAATCTACAAATCATTGAGCGGGGTTCTCTTAACTGATCTGAGACCCATTTTCACCCTCAGAGAATCTGAGGGGTTAGACACGAGTTTCAGCCAAGCAGTGATTTTCTTCTCCCAGTGCAGAGATACCAGCAGCCTCCCAGGTGAAATGTCAGCAAGCCCTCCAATCCCCTGGTCTACAGTGTGCTGCTTCTTGTTAAAACCTTAACAGATCCTTGTCACTATGGGGCCGATTTATCATGATAATGCTATGTATTTATTAATACAGTGTAATATGTTAGAATTAATCCAAAATAAAAGGATTTAAATCAAATTCAGAATTTAATCCAAAGGGGGAACAATGTTCCTACTTGATATATAATTTCCACCTCTTTTTTTAAGATCTGTTTCTGATAGTCACCTCCTCTCCAATTCTTTTTTAACTCCCCACCATATTAAATCTTTTGTACTATTATTGTGCACTTTTTTTAAATAGTCATAAAAGCGAGTTTCTAGATTACCTTTCTCTATATTATTCAAAGGCTCTTGTATTCTCTCACTTATAGTCTTTGTCATTTCTCCAAAGTATTGGAGTTTGCAAGAGCATTGAAGAATATATAGAATACCTTTATCAGTGCACCTGATTATATCTTTGATGTCATATTTTTTCCCTTTGCTTGTAGGTGTATATGATTTGGTTTTCTTGATGAATTCACAAGCTTTACAACTGTAACAGGGGTAAGACCCACATAATGTCTGTCCTCTTAGGTCTACCATTTTCTTTGCCTTAGTTGGTCCCCTAAATTCACTTGGGGATAATATATTCCTTAAAGTAGGGGCTTTCCTATATATGAATATATGAATTGTTTAAATTTGACCAAATGCCAATGCTTACGTATAATTTGTTACATATTTTTTGTTTACAATTATAATTTGGAATAAAAGGTACTATCAGGTTGTAATCTTTTCTTTCTCGTCTCCTGTTTTTTTTAAACATAAGGCTTCTATCTTTTCCCCTTACTTCCTTCTTGACTTTCTTAATTATTTGGTACTATATTCCCTTTCCATAAACCTTCCCTCTAAAATAGAGGCTTGTTTGTCATACTCGGCAATACTGGTACAGTTCCTACGTATTCTCACAAACTGTCCCTTAGGTGTATTCTCAATCCATCGAGGTAGGTGACAACTTTTAGAATGGACATAATTATTGGCGTCAACCTCCTTAAAATGATTCATTGTTACTAAGATATTATCTTCAATCAAAATGTCCAAAACTAAAAATGTTATTTTTTCTTTGCTATAGTTGTATGTGAACTTTAAACCAATATCATTGGAGTTCATATCCCTAAAAAAAATCATCTAAACTTTCCATATCACCCTTCCAAATTACTAGTATATCGTCAATGAATCTTTTGAAGAGTACAAGGTTTGCACCCATGCTATGATCTTTCAGGAATTCTTTCTTCCATTTTCCCATGAAAAGGTTAGCATAGCTGGGTGCAAATCTTGTACCCATCGCCGTTCCTTTAGTTTGAATATACATTCTCCCATAGAATGAAAATATATTATTCATCAAGATAAATCGAATACTTTTCAAAATAAAATCGTTCAAATTCTTACTTTCTTCATTCTACTTTTTCAAGAAATATTCTACCTCTTCTATGCCCTTTTCATGCTCTATATTAGTGTACAGTGAAGTCACGTCATACACGGCTAATATAAATTCCCCTTCCCATTGGAAATTCTCTAAAAGATTAAGTATATGTGTTGTGTCTTTTACATGTGACGGAAGATCATTTACATAGTTCTGCAGTTGTATATCTACAAATTCTGATAAATTGGAGGAGATTGACTATATGCCCGATATAATCGGTCTCCCGGGTGGCTGGTGCATATCCTTGTGTATTTTTGGTAGGAAGTAAAAATGGGGCATTTTCGGAAATTTCTGAAACAGTCCTATTCCTTATTACTGATATTTTTTTCAGATTTAGCTTAATCTAACAGATATTTTAATCTAGTAATATTAGTCTTGGTAGGATTCAGTTTTATCTCTTTATATGTGTTCACATAATTCAGTAGTCTTTGGGCCTCTTGTAGGTAGTAGTCATTGCCCATGACTACTATCCCACCCCCCTTGTCTGCAGGTTAAAACATTATTTCAGGATTCTTTTTCAAGTTCTTTATATTATGTTTTTCCTTCATAAAATCTTCATAAAAATGAGTTTAGTAGTACATTCATATTTCTTTTCCTTCTTTTGAACGAGTTGATTGCTGGATAACTGTCTTGAAAGGGAATAGTTCCTATTTAGCTTTAAGTTAAAGGGACACTCAAGTCAAAATTAAACTTTCATGATTCAGATAGAGCAATATAGTTTTAAACAACTTTTTCCAAATTACTTCCACTAATAAAATGTGCACAGTCTTTCTATATTTACACTTTTCGAGTCACCAGCTCAGGGGTCAAGTCCTACAAAAAAAAGTGCGAGAACTCACCTAGACTTCCACCTCCCCTCACAATTAATATTGTTTTATATATATATATATATATATATACTGTACTGTACATGCAGTACCTCACAAAAGTGAGTACACCCCTCACATTTTTGTTAATATTTTATTATATCTTTTCATGTAACAACACTGAAGAAATGACACTTCGCTACAATGTAAAGTAGTGAGTGTACAGCCTGTATAACAGTGTAAAAGTGTAAATTTGCTGTCCCCTCAAAATAACTCAACACACGGCAATTAATGTCTAAACCATTGGCAACAAAAGTGAGTAAACCCCTAAGTGGAAATGTCCAAATTGGGCCCAAAGTGTCAATATTTTGTGTGGCCACCATTATTTTCCAGCACTGCCTTAACCCTCGAGCTTCACAGGTTGCCACTGGAGTCCTCTTCCATGATGACATCACAGAGCTGGTGGATGTTAGAGACCGTGCGCTCCCTCACCTTCCGTTTGAGGATGCCCCACAGATGCTCAATAGGGTTTAGGTCTGGAGACATGCTTGCCCAGTCCATCACCTTTACCCTCAGCTTCTTTAGCAATTCAGTGGTCGTCTTGGAGGTGTGTTTGATGTTATCATGTTGGAATACTGCCCTGCGGCCCAGTCTCCAAAGGGAGGGGATCATGCTCTGCTTCAGTATGTCACAGTACATGTCGGCATTCATGGTTCCCTCAATGAACTGTAGCTCCCCAGTGCCGGCAGCACTCATGCAGACCCAGACCATGACACTCCCACCACCATGCTTGACTGTAGGCAAGACACACTTGTCTTTGTACTCCTCACCTGGTTGCCGCCACACACGCTTGACACCATCTGAACTAAATAAGTTTATCTTGGTCTCATCGAACCACAGGACATGGTTCCTGTAATCCATGTCCTTAATCTGCTTGTCTTCAGAAAACTGTTTGCGGGCTTTCTTGTGCATCATCTTTAGAAGAGGCTTCCTTCTGGGACAACAACCATGCAGACCAATTTGATGCAGTGTGCGGTGTATGGTCTGAGCACTGACAGGCTGACCCCCACCCCTTTAACCTCTGCAAAAATGTTGGCAGCACTCGTACATCTATTTCCCAAAGACAACCTCTGGATATGACGCTGAGCATGTGCACTCAAGTCCTTTAAAACCGCAATATGGTCTTGCCCACCGTGCTGCAGCTCAGTTCAGTGTATTGACAACCTTCTTATAGCCTAGGCCATCTTTATGTAGAGCAACAATTTTTGTTTTTCAGATCCTCAGAGAGTTCTTTGCCATGAGGTGCCATGTTGAACTTCCAGTGACCAGTATGAGAGAGTGTGAGAGCAATAACACCAAATTTAACACACCTGCTCCTCATTCACACCTGAAACCTTGTAACACTAACAAGTCACATGACACCGGGGAGGGAAAATGGCTAATTGGGCCCAATTTGGACATTTCCACTTAGGGGTGTACTCACTTTTGTTGCCAACAGTTTAGACATTAATGGTTGTGTGTTGAGTTATTTTGAGGTGACAGCAAATTTACACTGTTATACAGGCTGCACACTCACTACTTTACATTGTAGCAAGGTGTCATTTCTTCAGTGTTGTCACATGAAAAGATATAATAAAATATTTACAAAAATGTGAGAGGTGTGCTTACTTTTGTGAGATACTGTGTGTGTGTGTATATATATATATATATATATATATATATACACATACATACACACACACTATATGTATATGTATATAATATATACACTTTGGTTAAGGAAAGCAAATTAAATCCAATGAAGTGTTAAATAGTTACCTTTGGGCCTTAGAATCCTCCTCTGTCACTGAGTCTCACCCATTTGAGGTGCAAAAGTCCTATTTCTTCTGAGGGGAGCTAAATAACCCCAGAGCAAGACACACAGAAGTGTAAGCACCATGTGTTACACACATTGCTGGGTGATAAAACAGCAGGACCACTCAGTCTTGCATTTCTTGTATTGTAGGAAGTGTTACTGCCCATTACGAGAGGATCTCACTATCACTCTAACCAGACTATGCTCTAGCTCCTCCCACCACCAGCAGCAGTGTTTGCTGAAGAATTTCTGTTCTCTGTCCAATAGGAACTTAGTTCCTCCTGCAAAAATAGTGCAGGAACTCCAATCCCATGTGTTCCCACTCAACTTGACCCCTGCACCAGATCCTACTGAGCATGCGCAAGAATTCACAGAATATACGTATATGCATTTGTAATTGACTGATGGCTATCACAAGATATAGGAGGAGTGGAAATTAACATAACTGATATTTCTCAGGAAAAAAAAATCTACTACTCATTTGAAGTTCAGACTATGTGCTATTGCATTGTTTTGTTATCATGTGTGTGTTAATTACTCAAAACTTCTTTATTTACTGGTCCTTTAACTTTTTCCTTTCAAATTCATTGTCTACCAAATACCATTCCATCAAAGTCAATTGACATCAAATTGACAATATCCAGTGAGATTAGATGATCAGTTACATTAGGAATCAGTGTTGAGTCTATAACTTGTTGAAGAAATGATCTTAGGTCTTTAACTGAGATCATCTGTGGGGTTGTTACATTATATATAAAAAAGCTGAAAACGCTAGTCATAATACTCAAAAACTAAACTTGCTGTAGTTTTTAGAACTAAGTGTGAAACCATCATTGATTCCTATAGTGAAGTAAGCAAGTTGGCATATACTTCCTGGACTGCAGGAAACCACCAAAAGTTAGATGTCACAAAACACTAGAAGTGAAGGGGGAGGCCACAAGGGCTGTTATGCACCAATAGATCATAATCAAACCAAATATAGTTTATTTTAAACCCATCTTGCTGCAAATGTTCTGAAGTTGTATACAGTCAGTTAATCACTGTGTCTTGTCCAGTAGCCGGGCAGACTCCAGTATGAAAATTATAACTTTTCAGTGATGATCTTCCTCTGACAAAATGCTCAAAGTAGAACAAGTATTTGAGTGGACATGGGATAGATTTACAGCAGTTCATCTTCCAGGCAAAGAACATATGCAAGTTACTTGCACACACTTCCAGCTTGATAATGTAAATCTTCTGGGGTTCAGACCAAAACCATAAAGTTGAGAAATGATGAAAAATACTGAGCGCGGTGTTTAAAAGGAAGGAGCCCTTTTAGACCGTGGAGTGGATCTTTTATCCACCATATGTATTTCATCAATATGCTGTGAAGTGTCTTCAAAGTGCCGTGCTGTCATGTTAACACTGATTTAAAAAAATCTTCATTTATTAATCTCAAGAACTGTACATTTTCAGATGTCTGTCTTTCTCTTGTTAAGTGTATCCAGTCCACGGATCATCCATTACTTATGGAATATATTCTCCTTCCCAACAGGAAGCTGCAAGAGTCCACCCACAGCAAAGCTGCTATATAGCTCCTCCCCTAACTGCCATATTCAGTCATTCTCTTGCAAGCCTCAACATAGATAGGAGGTTGTGAGAGTCTGTGGTGCTTTCTACTTAGTTTATTCTTCAATCAAAAGTTTGTTATTTTTAAATGGCACCGGAGTGTGCTGTTTATCTCAGGCAGTATTTGGAAGAAGAATCTGCCTGTGTTTTTCTATGATCTTAGCAGACGTAACTAAGATCCATTTGCTGTTCTCACACATTCTGAGGAGTGAGGTACTTCAGAGGGGGAATGGCGTGCAGGTTTTCCTGCAGATAAGGTATGTGCAGTAAAATATTTTTCTAGGAATGGAATTGACTAAGAAAATACTGCTGATACCGAAGTAATGTAAGTAAAGCCTTAAATGCAGCGATAGCGACTGGTATCAGGCTTATTAATAGAGATACATACTCTTGTAAAAATGTGTTTTAAAACGTTTGCTGGCATGTTTAATCGTTTTTTAACATATGTTTGGTGATAAAACTTATTGGGGCCTAAGTTTTTTCCACATGGCTGGCTTAAATTTTGCATAGAAACAGTTTCCTGAGGCTTTCCACTGTTATAGTATAAAAGTTACAGTTGGTGCAGTTAAAATTACAAACAGTGACATTCAGCTTCCCTCAGCAGTCCCCTGCATGCTATAGGACATCTCTGAAGGGCTCAAAAGGGCTTCAAAAGTAGGAGCTGTTATGACTGTTTAAAACATATTTTTCGTTTTGTTAATCTGTTTTTTGTATTAAGGGGTTAATCATCCATTTGCAAGTGGGTGCAATGCTCTGCTAACTTGTTACATACACTGTAAAAATTTTGTTAGTTTAACTGCCTTTTTTCACTGTTATTTCAAATTTTGGCAAAATTTGTTTCTCTTAAAGGCACAGTAACGTTTTATATATTTGCTTGTTAACTTGATTTAAAGTGTTTTCCAAGCTTACTAGTCTCATTATTAGTCTGTTCTAACATGTTTGACATAGAGGAAGCTCTGTGTTCATTATGTTTTAAAGCCATGGTGGAACCCCATCTTAGAATGTGTACCAGATGTACTGATTTCATGTTAAACAATAAAGATCATTTTTTGTCTTTAAAAACATTATCACCAGAGGATTCTGTCGTGGGGGTAGTTATGCCGACTAACTCTCCCCACGTGTCAGACCTTTTGACTCCCGCTTTAGGGACTCACGCTCAAATGGCGCCAAGTACATCAAGGGCACCCATAGCGTTTCTTTACCAGGGGATTCTGTCGAGGGGAAAGTTATGCCGACTAACTCTCCCCACGTGTCAGACCCTTCGACTCCCGCTTCAGGGACTCACGCTCAAATGGCGCCAAGTACATCAAGGGCGCCCATAGCGTTTATTTTACAAGACATGGCAAAGGTGGTGAATAATATTCTGGCAGCAGTATTAGTCAGACTACCTGAAATTAAAGGAAAGCAGTTAGCTCTGGGGGTAGATACAGAGCATACAGACGCTTTAAGAACCATGTATGATACTACCTCACAATATGCTTAGTCTGTGGGTGATTTTTTTTTTTTTTTGACTCAGGGAAGATGATTTAACCTGATTCTGATATTTCTACATTTAAAATTTATGCTTGAACCTCCACTTGTTGCTCAGGGAGGCTTTGGCTGCTCTGAATGAATGTGTACAATCGCAGGGCCAGAGAAATTGTGTAGACTGGATAAATAATATGCAGTGCCGGTGTGTACTGATGTTTTTCCAATACCTAAAGAGGTTTACTAAAAATTTTTTTAATAAGGAATAGGATAGACCAGGTGTGCCGTTCTCTTCCCCTCCTATTTTTTAGAAGAATGTTTTCTAATAGTTACCACCACACGGGACTTCTGGCAGACAGTTCCTAAGGTGGAGAGAAGAGTTTCTACTCTAGCTAAGCGTACCACTACCTCTGACGAGGACAGTTGTGCTTTTTAGATCCAATGGATAAAAAATGTTTATTCAACAGGGTTTTATCCTGCAGCCCCTTGCATACATTGCTTCTGTCACTGCTGCTGCGGCGTTCTGGGTTGAGTCTCTTGATGAGGCTTTACAGTTAAGCGACTCCATTGGATGAATATATTTGACAAGCTTATGCTAGCCAATTCCTTTGTTTTCTGATGCCTTGTTCATTTGACTAGACTAACGGCTAAGAATTCTGTTTTTTACTATACTGGCGCGCAGAGCGCTATGGCTTATATCATGGTCAGCTGTCGTGACTTTAATAAATAAGCTACTTAACTTCCCTTCAAGGGGCAGACCCTATTCGGGCCTGGTTTGAAGGAGATTATTGCTTATATCACTGGAGGAAAAGGTCATGCCCTTCCTCAGGATAGGTCTAAATCAAGGGCAAAAAAAAAAAAAAAAAAAAAGTCTAATTTTCGTACCTTTTAAAAACTTCAGGGCAGGTGTGGCATCCTCTTCCTCTAAGGCAAAACAAGAGGGAATTTTTGCTCAGTCCAAGGCGGTCTGGAGACAATCGGACCTGGAACAAAGATAAGCAGGCCAAGGAGCCTGCTGCTGCCTCTAAGGCAGCATGAAGGAACGGACCCCTATCCGGTAACGGATCCTATAGGGGGCAGACTTTCATTCTTTGCCCAGGCGTGGGCAAGAGATGCCCAGGATCCCTAGGCATTGGAATTTATATCCCAGAGATATCTTCTGGATTTCAATGATTCCCCCCCAAAAAAAGGGGAGATTTCGCCTTTCACAATTATCTGCAAACCAGATAAAGAAGGAGGCATTCTTACATTGTGTACGAGATCCATCCAGTTCCAAGAGAGGAACAGGGACAGAGTTTTTACTCAAATCTGTTTGTGGTTCCCAAGGAGAGGGAACCTTCAGACCTATTTTGGATCTAAAGATCTTAAACAAATTCCTCAGAATTCCGTCATTTAAGATGGAAACTATTCGTACCATCTTAACTATGATCCAGGAGAGTCAATAGAGGACTACAATGGATTTGAAGGATGCTTATCCTCACATTGTGATGCATAAAGATCACCATCGTTTTTCAGGTTTGCCTTTCTAGACAGGCATTACCAGTTTGTAGCTCTTTCCTTTGGGATATCTACAGCCCCAAGAATCTTTATGGAGGTTCTGGGGTCGCTTTGGCGGTCCTTAGACCGCGGGGCATAGAAGTGGCCCCTTATTTAGACGACATCCTGATACAGGCGTCAAACATCCAAATTGCCCAGTCTCATACGGACGTAGTACTGGCATTTCTGAGATCACATGGGTGGAAAGTGAACAAGGAAAGAGTTCTCTATCCCCAATCTCAAGGGTTTCCCTCCTAGGGACTCTGATAGATTCTGTAGAAATGAAAATTTACCTGACGGAGTCCAGGTTGTCAAAGTTTCTAAATTTCTGCCGTGTTTTTTTCATCCCATCCGCGCCCTTCGGTGGCTCAGTACATGAATGAAATCGGCTTAATGGTAGCGGCAAGGGACATAGTACCGTTTGCACGTCTACATTTCAGACCGCTGCAACTATGCATGCTCAGTCAGAGGAACGGGGATTACACAGATTTGTCCCCCTGTTAAACCTGGACCAAGAGACCAGAGATTCTCTTCTCTGGTGACTATGTCGGGTCCATCTGTCCAAGGGTATGACCTTCCGCAGGTCAGATGGGACAATTGTTACAATAGATGCCAGCCTTTTAGGTTGGGATGCAGTCTGGAACTCCCTGAAGGCTCAGGGATAGTGGACTTAGGAGGAGACCCTCCTTCTAATAAATATTCTGGAACTGGGAGTGATATTCCATGCTCTTGGCCTCAGTTAGCAACTCTGAGGTACATCATACTCAGTCGGACAATATACACGACTGTGGCTTACATCAGCCATCAAGGGGGAACAGAAGTTCCCTAGCGATGTTAGAAGTCTTACAATAATTCACTGGACAGAGACTCACTCTTGTCTATCGGCTATCCATATCCCAGGTGTTGAGAACTGGGAGGTGGATTTTCTAAGTCGTCAGACTTTTCTTCCGGGGGAGTGGGATTTCCTCCGGAGGTCAAGACCAAGCAGGAGAGGGCTTTGGTGTTTTTGACAGCGCCTGCGTAGCCACGCAGGACCTGGTATGCAGATCTGGTGGACATGTCATCCTTTCCATTACGGTCTCTGCTTCAGAGACAGGCTGCTTCAGAGACAGGTCCCTCTACCTCAGGGTCCTTTCAACCATCTAAATAGAATCAATCTGAGATGGACTGCCTGGAGACTGAACGCTTGATGTTATCAAAGCATGGCTTCTCAGAGTCAGTCATTGATACCTTAATACAGACATGAAAGCCTGTCTCTAGGAAAATTGAACATAGATATGGTGTAAATATCTGATTGTTATGAATCCAAGGGATACTCATGGAGTAAAGTCTGGATTCCCAGGATATTATCTTTTCTCCAAGATGTTTTTGAGAAAAGGGTTGTCAGCTAATTCCTTAAAAGGGGACAGATTTTTACTCTGTCTATTTTTTTGCACAAGCGTCTGGCAGGTATTCTAGACGTTCAGGCATTTGGTCAGGCTTTGGTTAGATCCAAGCCTGTGTTTAAAACTGTTGCTCCGCCATGGAGCTTAAACCTGATTCTTAAGGTTCTTCAAGAAGTTCCGTTTGAACCTTTTTTGTTCCATAGATATCAATCTTTATCTTGGAAAGTTCCTTTTTGGTAGCTAATTCCTCGACTCGTAGAGTCTCCAAGTTATCTGTGTTACAATGTGATTCTCCTTATCTGGTCCTTCGTACGGATAAGGTAGTCCTGCGTACCAACCTGGGTTTTTTCCTAAGGTGGTATCTAACAAGTACATCACTCAAGAGATAGTTGTTCCATGCTTGTATCCTAATCCTTCCTCAAAGAAGGAACGTCTATTACACAATATTGGACGTGGTTTGTGCTTTAAAGTTTTACTTACAAGCTACTACAGTTTTCATCAAACGTTCACCTTGTTTGTTGTCTATTCTGGACAGAGGAGAGGTCAAAAGACTTCAGCAGCCTCTCTGTCTTTTTGGTTAAAAAGCATAATTCATTTAGCTTATGAGACTGCTGGACAGCAGCCTCCTGAAGGGATTACAGCTCATTCTACTAGAGCTGTGGTTTTCACTTGGGCCTTTTTTAAATGTGGCTTCTGTTGAACAGATTTACAAGACGGAGTCTTGGTCTGCGCTTCATACTTTTCAAATTTAACAAATTTGATACCTTGCTTCTTCGGAGGCTATTTTTGGGAGAAAGGGTTTTTTACAGGCAGTGGTAACTTCCGTTTAAGTACCTGCCTTGTCCCTCCCATCATCCGTGTACTTTAGCTTTGGTATTGGTATTCCATAAGTAATGGATGATCCGTGGACTGGATACACTTAACAAGAGAAAGCATAATTTATGCTTACCTGATAAATGTATTTCTCTTGTAGTGTATCCAGTCCATGGCCCGCCCTGTCACTTTAAGGCAGGTAATTTTTTCATTTGAACTACAGTCACCACTGCACCCTATGGTTTTTCCTTTCTCTGCATGTTTTCGGTCGAATGACTGAATATGGCAGTTAGGGGAGGAGCTATATAGCAGCTTTGCTGTGGGTGGACTCTCGCAGCTTCCTGTTGGGAAGGAGAATATATTCCATAAGTAATGGATGATCCGTGGACTGGATACACTACAAGAGAAATAAATTTATCAGGTAAGCATAAATTATGTTTTATCTATAAAATGCTGATAAGTTATAACCACTTAGGATTACAAATCTGAATGGTACAACTATGTAAATACAGAAGATATAGGTGCCAGCCAAAAATTATTGTTAAGGAATAAAAAATATTTCATGTTTATGAAATAGCAACAATCATTAATAATATTTTTGCCTGGTAAGGGTAACTCTTTTGTTTCTTGTACATAACCTCTTTTGGATGTATGAAAAAGTTAATGACCCATTAAGAAATGTTGCGCACATTAGGTCATGTGTGTTTGGCTCATGTTTTGTTTGACCACAGCAGCAGATCTTCTGGTGAGGATAGTCATGGTACACCAGGTGACAGCAAGAGAAAGGAGTTTGTACAGTGCAGTTAGTAGCTCCCAGTACAATATAGGCATCTATATCACTTATTGTGTCAGTGACACTAGGGGCGAGATTACATATGCGGTGCAAGCTTCAGCGTATCTGCTGAAACCTGCACCGCCCGTAATGTCACCTTGCACATCGGGGTATCGCATAAACCCCGCAGGCAGTTCATAAAGTGTTTTAAATTGGATAAACTAGCGATGTCCAGAAATGAGCGTAAATACAAATTTCTGGAGTCGCCAGTGACTTACGGCACGTTAGAAACTGCCGGCGCCTAAGAAAATAGCCTCCCTAAAATAAACCTGACACGTAAAACCCCTATATCCGCCAACAAATCCAGATCGCAACTAATAATAAATGTATTAACCTCTAATCCGACAACCCCCCATAACGCAATATGCCTAATAAAAGTATTAACCCCTAATCCACCATTTACCCACATTGCAACAAACCTTATAAATCTATTAACCCCTAATCCGCCAAACCCACACAGCGCAATAATCCTAATAAAACTATTAACCCCTAAGGCGCCAAACACCCACAACGCAAATAACTAATTAAATTACTAAGCCTCCTAACCTAACACCCCCTAACCTAACCCCAATTACCTAAATTAAAATATAGTAAATTGCAAACAATTAAAATAAAAAGCGAACATTACTTTAAAATATAAAAAACTAAGATTAAATTAATCTAAGATTACAAAAAATAAATCAAACATTACATAAAATAAACCAAATTATCAAAAATAAAAAAATAAACCTAATCCCTATGAAAATAAAAAATCCCCCCTCCAAAATAAAAACACCACCTAATCTAATGCTAAACTACAAATAGCCCTTAAAAGGGCCTTTTGTAAGGCATTGCCTTAAGTTAAACAGCTCTTTTACCTTAAAAAATACTAAGTCCCCCCTCTAACAGTAAAACCCCCCAAAATAAAAAAACCTAACACTAAAAAATCCTAAACTACCCATTGCTCCTAACGGGGCATTTGTATGGGCATTGCCCTTAAAAGGGCATTCAGCGCCTTTTCAAAGGCTCATTAAATCCCTAATCTAAAAAAAAAAAGCCAAAGTCTAACCACCAGATAGGTACTCACAGTTCCTGAAGTCCGGCGGTGAAGTCTTCTTCCAAGTGGCAATATCTTCTATCTTCTTCCAGGAACAAGCCTGAGCGGAGCGTGGAACTGAAGACCAGCGACTGAGGAGCCATGGAGTGTGGAGATCCTTTTCATACGATCACCGCCACACACTAAGGATTGAATTCAAGGTACGCGTTTAAATATGGGGTACCTTGCAATCCTATTGGCTGGTTTGAGTCTTCAAATTCAAATCAGCCAATATTTGGCTGATTTGAACAGCCAATAGGATTTCAGTAGCTCTCATCCTATTGGCTGATTTTTAATTTGAAGACTCAAATCAGCCAATAGGAATGCAAGATACCCCATATTTTAAACGCGTACCTTGAATTCAATCCTTAGTGTGTGGCGGTAATCGTACGAAGAGGATCTCCACGCTCCATGGCTCTGCGGTCACCGGTCTTCAGTTCCGCACTTTGCATCTGCTTGTTCCTGGAAGAAGATGGATATCGCCGCTTGGAAAAAGACTTCACCGCAGGACTCAAGGGAACTTAAGCTTTTTTTAATTTTTGGGGTATTTTTTTAGATTAGGAATTTAATGGTCCTTTGAAAAAGTGCTAAATGCCCTTTTAAGGGCAGTAAAAGAGCTGAATGCCCTTTTAAGGACAATGCCTATACAAATGCCCCTTTAGGGTTTGGTGGGTGGGGGTTTTTAAGTTAAGAGCTGTTTAACTTAGGGCAATGCCCTACAAAAGGCCCTTTTAAGGGCTATTGGTAGTTTAGCATTAGATTTGGGGGTGTTTTTATTTTGGGGGGCTTTTTTGTTTTCTTAGGGATTAGGTTTAATTTTTTAATTTTTGATAATTTTGGTTTATTATTTTATGTAATGTTAGATTTTTTATTTTTTGTAATCTTAGATTAATTTAATTTTAGGGCTTTTTTATTTTAATTGTAACTTAGTATTTTTTAATTTATGTAATTGGGGTTAATTTAGGGGGTGTTAGGTTAGGGGTTTTAGTAATTTTAAGTAGTTATTTTTGTTGCGTGGGTTTGGCGGATTAGGGGTTAATAGGTTAATTAAGTTTATTGCATTGGTGGGGGATGGCAGTTTAGTGTTAATAGTTTTAATAGGTACTTTGCGATATGAGTGAATGGCGGATTAGGGTTAATAGTTTATTAAGGTATATTGCGTTGTGGGCTGATGGCGGTTTAGGGGTTAATTACTTTATTAGGTATATAGCGTTGTGGGGGGTTGTCGGATTAGGGGTTAATTAGATGTTTTGCGATGTGGGGGGTTGGCGTTTAGGGGTTAATATCATTTATTAGTTATTATGGTGGAGGTTGACAGGTAGATAGATATTGCGCATTCGTTAGGTGTTAGTTACTATTTGCAGGGGGTTACGGTGCTCACATACTCGGCGCAAGTCTTGCTGCGCCTGCCTATGTGTGGCAAGGTGAAAATGGAGTAAAATTTCTCAATTTTTGCGGCGTAAGTCTTTGCGCTGAATATGTGATACCGATTTGTGACGCGGTTCTATGTTAGTTTATAGGAGTAAAAATTGCTGGTGAAGGGTGAAATATACGCTCCACATTTATATGCAGCGCTGTATACGTGATACCAAAACCGCGTAAAAAACGGCATTGGCGGCTTTTGCGGGCGGCGACGCCGTATATGTAATCTTGCCTTAGGAGAGGTGCTGGTCATGGGCTTAGTTACCAGCTATATAGTTTTAAAGCCTGTGTTCTCAATAAGAGTTGTTTAAAAAGATAGATGACCTTTACTACCCATTCCCCAGCTTTGCACAACCAACATTTATATTAATATACTTTATAACATCTAAGTTTGCTTATTTCTAAGCCCCTGCAGGCTGCCTCTTATCTCAGTGCTAGTTCATGTACAGTATATATATATATATATATATATATATATATAATGTTGTGGTCACTCCTGTGGCGAATGATTATGGTTATACAAGAACCAGCACTGATTGGCTCAAGATTGTAAAAAGCACTAAGCTAATGGGCAGTCTGCAGGGACTTAGATATAGGTAATCATAGAGGTGAAAAGTATATTAATATAACTGTGTTCGTTATGCAAAACTGGTTTATGGGTAATAAAGGGATTATCGTTTTAAACAATAACAATTTTCAAGTAGTCTGTCCCTTTAAGACAGTGATTTTTAACCTTTTTTTTGCCGTGGCACAGTTTTTTACATTAAAAAATCCTGTGGCACACCACCATCCCAACATTTTTAAAAAATCACACATTGTAGCCTAATACAGCATATATATATACACATACACACAAACACACACATACTGTATGTATTGTGCTGTTATGCCATGCCTCCTAAAAACTACCCCTGCACTGGGAGTAAAAAACAAGCAAAGTTTAAAAAATATGTCACACTGTTGTCAGTCTGCCGTGGCACACCTGAGGATCTCTCACGGCACACTAGTGTGCCACGGCACACTGGTTGAAAAACACTGCTTTAAGAGGTGTCATGCTTCAAGTGGTGATTCTTGTAAATAATGCACAGTGGATTCACCCTTTTTGCCCTCTCTGTGCGGTACTGTAAGCATCTTGTTTTAAGGACTTCCTTGTGTAGAGTATAAAGCGGCTTCTGGGCCCTCATTAAATGTATAACCATTACCCTTCAGCATTTCTTGTACTTTGGGGAGACGAGGTTTGTGGTTTGCCAGTTAATGACTTGGAACTTATGGTCTTTTATTGTCACCATCCCCTATGATTGGACACACTTTGCTACTGATTGAATTATCCCCTGTGACAAAGGAAAATGCAAAACCTGTGGTTTTTAATTTTCCAAAGAAGCTGTCTAATGTTACAGGGAGATGGGATCTTTTATGGCTTTGTTGTCTTTTCTAAATCTATGGTAACGTCACACACTATTCTCCCAGCAGTAGAGGTATAAGCTAATACTAATGCAGTTGAATATAAAAGAAAGTCAGAGGTTAGATTGGATTTCTTTATAACAAGCTGTGGTGGAGCCACTGCTGACACATGCTTGGTTTTTAATATTTCTTTGTTCCTTTGTAGTGTTACAAAGATTTGGGGAACACCTCAACAGCAAAGCACTGGCTGAGATTGGCAGCTGATGTTCCAGAGGTCACACAAGAGGTACGGTTTTATTAGCTGCACTTTACATATGGATCTGCTCAGGTTTTTCCCATGGACAAAAGTGTGAGATAGAAATGCTTACACCTCGTTAACACTAAGCTTCATATTCCCCACAGAGGGCAAAGGGAATGTTTATTAACACCATAGGCAATTGAGCAGGCACTGTTGTAAATTAAATTTCACATTGCAGTTTGCAAATGATTTTTCTAAAAAATTTGATAAAGTTGCTAAAAAATGTAAAGTAACTGTTAAATACAAAAGGTATATGTTTTATTTCTTTAGAGCATTCTGTTATTTATTTATTTGTATTACCAAGTATATATAACTATAACCTAGCTTCCATTGCTTGTGTAAACTGGTTGTAGCATTAAACCTCTCCATAGACTTTTGTTGTTCCCACCAATTTACACAGTTAACAGCAGCAATGGAAACTAGGCCTATGTGTTTAAAGGGACATATTACTCATGTGCTAAACCACTTCAAAGTGAGGCAGCATAACTGTTAAAAGCTGACAGGAAAAAAATCACATGAACATCTCTATGTAAAAAAGGAAAATATTTTCTTTTACAAGATACGATGAGTCCACCGATTTCATCCTTACTTGTGGGATATCACCTCCTGGTCAGCAGGAGGAGGCAAAGAGCACCACAGCAGAGCTGTATATATAGCTCCTCCCTTCCCTCCCGCTCCAGTCATTCTCTTTGCCTGTGTTAGTGATAGGAAGAGGTAAAGTGAGGTGTTAGTTATAGATTCTTCAATCAAGATTTTATTATTTTTAAAGTAGTGCCACAGTGTGCTACTTTGTTCTGGGGTGTAGCCTAGACCAAATCAGTCTCTTCAGTACAAAAAGAGAAGCATTTGGTGGCTTTAAAGCAATAGGAACTGGTGGGAAATAATTCTCACTGCGCCTCCTATACATGTTTGCTGCCCTAATACAGATAGCCTAAGCACTTTTAACTCAGGCTGATCTTTGTCCACAGGGCTATGGGAGAAAGAGGACCTCTGAAAACCTGCTGGACTGCCATGCTGTCATACAGAGTTTAAGGTAAGTGCTAACTTTTTTATTTCTGGGGACGTCTTTCTCTCAGAAGGAAGTGAACACTATATTATATGCTGTCACATACAAGGGCTAAGATAGTTGGGCTCCTTTTTGTGGTTTTTGGATGGCTGGACTCAGTGTCATTTTTCTCCCGGCGGTTTTAACATTAAATATGCCGACCGGGAGATGGTTAACCTTTTCACATGTCCAGGGTCTGGTATCACGCAATTGCTGTGACAGATTGGGCTCTTTTATGTGAGGGGATCTCTTTCTGTGAGAACACTGTGTTATACTGTGTCAGTATTTCGTTTTTGAAGGCTCATTTAGTTATTTCTCCCATTTAACTAAAAGACCGGGAGTTGACTATTGATACACCCACGGAGGGCAGAGTTTGTCTGTGCACTGTATGGCAGGTTGTCCATTTCGTGTATCGGTGCCGTTTTCATAGTTTAACATTTTAAGTTCATTGGCACTTGTTAAACTGCATGAGTGACAGATTACCCGGTTTGTTTGTTTTTATCCCGGTGTCTTAGAAAGATGGCGACCAGGAGATAACCTTACACGCCCACGAGGGACGGGCTTATTTGGCGCATTTGTTGCGCATTCCCTTTTTAAGGCTTCCGGTTATCGGAAGGACCTGTGGTTTCTGTCAGTTTTTGCGCTTCACATGTATGCGCTTCAGCTAAATCACCATATTACATAGAAGGGTTCGCTGTACTGGGTTCCGCTGAGTTGTAGCTTCATATTATCTGCCCCTTGTTTTTCTTATACAGTAAAAAGAACGTTCATAAGGGGATTGAAAGAGAAGTGTTCACTATCGCCTAGATTTAGAGTTTTGTCGGTAAAGACCTGCGGTGCTAACACTCCTTTTTTTCCAGCGCACCCTTAAGACAACAGTGGTATTACGAGTTGTCTGAATGGCTGCGTTAGCCTCAGAAAAGGGAGCGTTGAGGATATTTTAGCTCCACTTCAACTCTCAATACCAGTGTTGCCTACGGTAGCAGTAAGCTGGAAAAACGTGTTCGTGCACGATATCCCCATAGGAAACAATGGGGCTGAGCTGGCTGAAAAAAAACCTAACACCTGCAAAAAAGCAGCGTTCAGCTCCTAACGCAGCCCCATTGTTTCCTATGGGGAAACACTCTCTAAGTCTACACCTAACACCCTAACATGAACCCAGAGTCTAAACACCCCTAACCTTACACTTATTAACCCCTAATCTGCCGCCCCGGCTATCGCTGACACCTGCATTATAATATTAACCCCTAATCTTCCGCTCCGGACACCGCCGCACCTACATTATCCCTATGAACCCCTAATTTGCTGTCCCTAACATCGCCGACACCTATATTATATTTATTACCCCCTAATCTGCCCCCCCAATGTCGCAGCCACCTACCTACACTTATTAACCCCTAATCTGCCGACCGGACCTCGCCGCCACTATAATAAATGTATTAACCCCTAAACCGCCGCACTCCCGCCTCGCAAACACTATAATAAATTGTATTAACCCCTAATCTGCCCTCCCTAACATCGCCGCCACCTACCTACAGTTATTAACCCCTAATCTCCCGCCCCATTGTCGCCGCTACTATAATAAAGTTATTAACCCCTAAACCTAAGTCTAACCCTAACACCCCCTTAAATTAAATATAATTTAAATAAAACTAACTAAATTTACTATAATTAAATACATTATTCCTATTTAAAACTACTTACCTATAAAATAAACCCTAATATAGCTACAATATAATTAATAGTTACATTGTAGCTATTTTAGGATTTATATTTATTTTACAGTCAACTTTGTATTTATTTTAACCAGGTACAATAGCTATTAAATAGTTAATAACTATTTAATAGCTACCTAGTTAAAATAATTACAAAATTACCTGTAAAATAAATCCTAACCTAAGTTACAAATACACCTAACACTACACTATCAATAAATTAATTAAATAAATTACCTACAATTAGCTAAACTAAAATACAATTAAATAAACTAAACTATAATACAAAAACAAACACTAAATTACAGAAAATTAAAAAAAATTACAAGAAGTTTAAACTACTTTCACCTAATCTAAGCCCCCTAATAAAATAAAAAAGCCCCCCAAAATAATAAAATGCCCTACCCTATCCTAAATTACAAAGTAATCAGCTCTTTTACCAGCCCTTAAAAGGGCTTTTTGCGAGGCATTGCCCCAAAGTAATCAGCTCTTTTACCTGTAAATAAAAATACAATAACCCACCACCCACATACCCCTACTCTAAAACCCACCCAAACCCCCCTTTAAAAAAAACCTAACACTAACCCCCTGAAGATCTCCCTACCTTGAGTCGTCTTCACTCAGCTGAGCCGAATTCTTCATCCAAGCGGGGAAGAAGAGGTCCTCCATCCGAATGAAGTCTTCATCCAAGCGGGGCAGAAGAGGTCTTCCATCCGATTGAAGTCTTCATCCAAGCGGCATCTTCTATCTTCATCCATGTGGAGCGGCAGCATCCTGAAGACCTCCGACGCAGAACATCCATCCTGGCCGACGACTGAACGGCAAATGACGGTTCCTTTAAATGACGTCATCCAAGATGGCGTCCCTCAAATTCCGATTGGCTGATAGGATTCTATCAGCCAATCGGAATTAAGGTAGGAAAATTCTGATTGGCTTATTCAATAAGCCAATCAGATTGAAGTTCAATCCGATTGGCTGATCCAATCAGCCAATTAGATTGACCTCGCATTCTATTGGCTTTTTAACCCTAACGCAGAACTCTAAATCCAGGCGTTTGTTTGGTAAACATCGCCTGCACAGAGGCACTCAATATATTATGTGGTTAAAGGGGCAGTAACTTTTTTTGGGTGTCAATTTTTATTATAAAGACTCCTTCTAAGACTATTGCTGTTCAGGAGTTACAGTACAGGTGGTTACATATAGACATAACCCCTTGTTAGTATACAGTATATACCATATAGGTAGTGTTTGAAAGATTTTATAACCACACATGCTGTGCCCTGCGGTTCCTCACATACTCCATCTGGAGTTGCTATGCTTGACATCGCTTCCTTTATATTGCAGCGATAATTTAAAAAAAAAAAAAGTTACCTTTTAAAGTTTAAAGAGACGGTAACATTTTTTTTTGTTATCTTTTATTACAAGATTTAACATGTTGATTGTTTTAGTCATCCTTGTGATTTAGGATGGATTTTGAACACACAAAAATTAACGTTTCTTTTAGCATTTAAAGAAACCGTAACATTTTTTCTATGTGTAAAAGGTTTTTTTAAAAAAAAAAAATAATAAAAAAAAAAAATTATGTATGGCTGTCTAGGACACTCTTCTTCTGCAGTGTCCTTCTAACTTTTTTGGCCACATGCAGTGCTCTGAGCTTCTCACGCCACCCAGAGTTGTTCTGCAATCATACATTATATGTTTTTCTCACGAGAAATCCTTAATAGAGGTGTTATTTCAAACATTTCAATTAAAACTTAATTGATTAAATGGTTTGCTGTTCCAATTGTTTCTTCCCTGTTACCTGAAAGAGGAAGATACTTTGGGATTGCCTGGGAGAGAATTCTCATACTCAGTTGGAACATTTTGTAATTTGTTCCTGAGGTTGTTTTTTTCTTTCAGTTTTTAGCTTACACACCTCCGGTTGTTACTTAAGGAGGTTTTTAGCTACCTTGGAGGACTCGGGCATTACCGGTGTTAGTGTTCCTGGTGCATTCCGCTAGTTATAGGAATGGAAACAGCCAGCTGTAGTAGCCTGATAGGTTGGCTTAGCTGTCTTGCTAGCGGAATGCTTGCAGTTTGCAAACAGTTGCAGCTATTCCCCACATTCCCAATGTTTTAGGAGTTATTTCCCATAAGCTGTGGAGGCTGGGCGATCATTCCCTAGGGTGGGAGGAGTTGTTTCCCGCTTACCTGTGGACAAAAATTAGAGATGAGATTACACCAGGTGTTTCAATGGCAACAAGCGGTGTACTTTGCTAAGGTCATTGGTTTGACGACATATTGGTCTGATGCTGTAACGTCAAAATCTCTCCTGGATAAAATTCGGCATAAGATATAGGCTTTCAAATTGGCTATCTACTTTATTTCAAATTCTTGCCTTGAGGTTATCAAAGGGGAGTGTAGGTTTCAGGTTTCTCTGTCCCAGCTCTCTGAGCCTTCTGATTAGAGCCTTGTCAGACAGATGTCTGCTCTAAGTCTAAAGAATACAAAAAGAACTCTGGGGATTCTTACATTGTGTAAGAGGCCTCTATTCAATGGGAGGTCTTTGTCCAGTTCCTATACAGGGGCAGGGTTTTTTTCTTCAAATCTGTAGTTCCCGAAGTGGAACTTTCAGTCCTATCTTTGACATCAAGAGTTAATACAAGTTTCTCAGTGTCCCATTTTTTTTAGGGGAAAATTGGTCGTACCATCCTTCCATTGATACATGAGGGTCTATTCATGACGACAGTGGATCTGAGGGATGCATATTTGTGTGTTCCTATCTACTGAGTTCATTGCAAGTTTTCTGAGGTTTACCTTTCTGGTCAAACATTTTCAGTTCGTGGCTCTTCCTTTAGGTCTGGCCATGGCACCCAGGATTTTCACAAAGGTTCTGGGGTCTCTGCTGGTTGTTCTAAGACCGCGGGGCTTTGCAGTGGCGCCTTATCTGGACGATGTTCTGCTCCAGACTTCGTCTTATCAACTTACTGAGTCTCATACCGACATTGTTCTATCCTTCCTGAGGACTTTTGGGTGGAAGGTATATCTGGAGCAGAGTGTGCTAGTTTCGCAGACAAGGGTTCCCGTCTTGGGAACCCTAATCGTCTCTATCTCCATGATAATCTTTTTGACGGAGGTCAGAAGATTATAGTTTATGAGCGCATGCCGAGCGCTTCAGTCCGATCTTCAGTCGTCAGTGGCTCAGTGCATGGAGGTAATAGGACTGCTGGTGACGGCAGTGGACATCATTCCGTTTGCCTGGCTTCAACTCAGACAGTGGAATGGAGATTTTACAGATCTGTCTCCTCCAATTGACCTAGATTAGGAAACAAGGGACTCTCTTCTATGGTGGTTGTCGCTGGATCATTTATCCCAGGGGACATGCTTCCGCAGACCCTCATGGGTGATAGTGACAATGGATGCCAGCCTGTTAGAATAGGGAGCAGTCTGGAACCCCCTGAGGGCTCCAGGTGTATGATCTCGAATGGAGTCTCTACTTCCCATCAATATCCTAAAGTTGGGAGCAATATTCGATGCACTTCGGGCTTGGCCTCAGTTGGTTGCGGCCAAGTTCATCAGGTTCCAGTCGGACAACATTACGACTGTAGCTTACTTCAATCATCTGGGAGGAACAGGGAGTTCCTTAGCGATGACAGAAGTAGTCAAGATAATTCAGTAGGCTCACTCTTGTTATCTGTCGGCGATCTACATCCCAGGTGTGGAAAACTGGGAGTCGGTTTTACTGAGCAGACAGATATTTCCTGCGGGAACTTCATCCGAAGGTATTTGCCAGTCTGTCTCTCAGATGGGGCAGGCAGGTGTTGGATCTTACAGAGTCTCGTCAGAATGCTAAATTTACGAGATACGGGTCCAGGGATCCCCAGGCAGAGCTGGTAGATACCTTGGCAGTACCTTGGTTTTTCAGCCTAGCTTATGTGTTCTCTCCATTTGCTCTCCTACATGGGTGATTGCTAGAGTCAAACAGGGGAGGGCTTCGGTGATCCTCATCGCTCCTGCGTAGCCTTGCAGGACTTGGTATGCCGATCTGGTGGACATGTCATCTCAGCCACCATGGAAGCTTCCATTGAGGAAAGACCTTCTCATTCAGGGACCCTTCCATCATCCAAATCTAGTTTCTCTGCAGCTACCTGCTTGGAGATTGAACGCTTGATTTTACCCAAGCGAGGGTTTTCTGATTTGGTCATAGATACTTGATTCAGGCACGTAAGCCTGTTACTAGACAAATTTGCCATGAAATATGGCGTAAATATCTTATTGGTACGAATCTAAGGGCTACTCATGGAGTTGGGTTGGGATTCCCAGGATTTCGTCTTTTCTCCAAGAAGGATTGCAGAAAGGGTTGTCTATTTTGCTACACAAACGTCTGGCAGTTGTTCTGGATGCTCAATCTTTTTGTCAGGCTCTGACTAGAATCAGACCTGTGTTTAGACCGATTGCTCCTCCTTGGAATTTGAATTTAGTTCTTCATGTTCTTCAAGGGGTTCCGTTTGAACCTACGCATTCCATAGATATTAAGTTATTATCTTGGATAGTTTATTTTTGGTTGCTATTTCTTCTGCTCGCAGAGTTTCTGAGCTTTCGGCATTACAATGTGATTCTCCTTTTCATTCCGATAAGGTGGTGTTATGTACCAAACCTGGTTTTCTTCCTAAGGTCGTTTCTAACATAAATATTACTCGGGACCTCCTTGTTCCTTCCTTGTGTCCTAATCATACTTTGGACGTGGTCCGTGCCTTGAAGTTTCTACTTGCAGGCGACTAAGGATTTTCGTCCCTCATCTTCAGTATTTGTTCTTTTTCAGGGAAACGTAGGGGTCAGAAAGCTGCGGCTACCTCTTTCTTTTTGGCTGAAGCATAGCATCCGTTTTGCATATGAGACTGCAGGACAGCAGCCTTCTGAACGAATTACGGCTCATTCCACTGGGGCTGTGGCTTCCTTATGGGCATTCAATAATGATGCTTCTGTTGAACAGATTTGCAAGGCTGCACCTTGGTAGTCTCTTCACACTTTTTCCAAATTTTACAAATTCAATACTTTTGCCTCCTCTGAGGCTGTTTTTTGGGAGAAGAGTTCTTCAAGCAGTGGTGCCTTCTGTTTAGGTGCCCTGTCTTGTCCCTCCCTTTTCATCTGTGTACTATAGCTTTGGTATTGTATCCCACAAGTAAGGATGAAATCCGTGGACTCATCGTATCTTGTAAATGAAAATGTATTCTTACCTGATAAATTTGTTTCTTTTACGATACGATGAGTCCGCGGCCCACCCTGTTTTTTTATGGGACAGGTCTTTATTTTTCTTAAACTACAGTCACCTCTGCACCTTGGCTTTTCCTTTCTCTTCCTAACTTTGGTCGAATGACTGGAGTGGGAGGGAAGAGAGGAGCTATATATACAGCTCTGCTGTGGTGCTCTTTGCCTCCTCCTGCTGACCAGGAGGTGATATCCCACAAGTAAGGATGAAATCCGTGGACTCATCGTATCGTAAAAGAAACAAATTTATCAGGTAAGAATAAATTTCCTTTTTACCTAAAAATTTCTTCAGCTCACAATAGTAAGTGCTCTGTGCACAGTTATGCTTCAGCCACTGTCAGTTGCAAAAAATAAATTGGCCAATCGGCATCAGCAGTGCTCAGGTCATGCATTGCTTTACTGTGATTTTATGAGATTGTATGGTAAACTTCCTTAAACTGAATAGAGAAAAAAACGCAAACTGCTCTAATTCGTTAGTATTAAAAAGTTTCTTTAAAATTAGTTTATTTTGAATCTATGTAAAGCGCATTTCTTTCATGTAATTGGCAAGAGTCCATGAGCTAGTGACGTATGGGATATATAATCCTACCAGGAGGGGCAAAGTTTCCCAAACTTCAAATGCTTATAAATACACCTCTCAACACACCCACAATTCAGTTTTCAAACTTTGCCTCCTATGGAGGTGGTGAAGTAAGTTTGTGCTTGATTTTTATGATTTCTAATGTGATAAGCGCTTCTAAGCATTCTGAAGCCCAATTCCTCTGAGTACAGTGTTTGTCAGAGGGATGTGAGTATCGCCTGTTTGATTTTATGGTTTTCCACGTGGGAAATCTTTTTACGGGTTCTCTGTTATCGGTCGTAGGGATTCATCTCCTACCTCCCTTTTCAGATCAATGATATACTCTTATATACCATTACCTCTGCTAATAGCTTTCAGTACTGGTTTGGCTATCTGCTATATGTGGATGGGTGTCTTTCGGTAAGTATGTATCATTATTTTAAGACACAGCTATGGTTTTGCGCTTTATGTATTAATGTAAAGTTTTAAATATATGTATTTTACTTATATTTGCCATGAGTCAGGTCTATGTGTATTTCCCTTTGCAGTCCAGCAGTTTCGTTATGGGAATCATGTTTAGAAAGCTTGTCTTACCTGGGGTATAGTCTTTTTTTTTCAATTTGACTTGTTTTTTTCTTGGAAAACTTGCGGGCAAATTAGGCTTGCGAGGGTGCAGAATTTTTTTTGGCTGCGAATGTGCGTATGTCGTGACGCAAGTTCGTCATTTCCTCCATGTTAGTGATGCTAGGTTGTTTGGCGTTAAATTGTGCTTGTTATGACGCGAATTGCGTCATTTCCGGTTGTTTGTTGGAGCCAAAAGATTTCTCAACTTCCTTTTGCGTTGTGCGTCATACTTGGCGCCAACAATTTTAGTTTTATTTTACCTTACTTCCTATATGCTCCTTTCCTTCTTTATGCTCAGAGGGCTATGCTATTTGCTTTTTTTTGCCAATTTTAGCATTTGCATTTTCTCCTATTCCTGAAGCTGCTATATGTGGAAATAAGATATTTCTGTTTAATGTTATTTTTCTTTTTTACATTTTACAAGATGTCTCAATCTGATCCCGTCTCAGAAGCTGCTGTTGGAACCATGCTGCCTGAACACAGTTCTACCAAAGCTAAGTGTATCTGTTGTAAGCTAGTGGAGATTATATCTCCAGCTGTAGTATGTAACAGTTGTCATGATAAGCTTTTGAATGCAGAAAAGGTTTCTATTAGTGCTAGTACAGTATCTGTTGTTCCTTCAACATCTAAAGTACATGATATCCCTGTTGATATGAAAAATTATATTGCTGGTGCGATACAGAAGGCTATGGCTGCTATACCGCCTTCAAATAAACTTAAAAGGTCTTTTAAAATTTCTCATAATACTGATGAAATTTGTAATGACCGGCAACATACTGATATATCCTCCTCTGATGAGGATCTCTCTGACTCAGAAGATCCTACTTCAGACATTGACACTGATAAATCATCTTATCTTTTTAAGATTGAGTATATTCGTTCTTTGTTAAAAGAAGAGTTAATAACTTTGGATATTGAGGAGTCTGGTCCTCTTGTTAATAAATCCAGTAAACGTTTAAATTCTGTTTATAAACCTTCTGTGACTACTGCTGCGGTTTTTTCTGTTCCTGATGCTATTTTTGATGTGATTGCTAAGGAATGGTCTAAGCCTGGTACTTCTTTTGTTTCTTTTTCAAGGTTTAAAAAGTTGTATCCTTTGCGAGTGGCTAAATTAGAGTTTTGGGGAAAAGTCCCTAATGTTGATGGGGCTATTTCTACTCTTGCTAAACGTACTACTCTTCCTTTTGAAGCTAGTACCTCGTTTAAGGATCCTTTAGATAGGAAGATTGAATCTTCTCTAAAGAAAACTTATTTGCACTCTGGCTATATGCTTAGACCTGCCATTTCTATGGCTGATGTTGCGGCTGCATCAACGTTTTAGTTGGATAGCTTAGCACAATGGGAAAAAGACTCTGATTTGCATAGTATTGTTCGTTTGCTTCAACATGCTAATCATTTTATCTGTGATGCTATTTTTTATATCATCAAGATTAATGTTAAATCTATGTTTTTGGCTATTTTAGCAAGAAGAGCTTTATGGCTCAAATCATGGAATGCTGACATGATATCTAAATCTAGGTTACTATCTCTTTCATTCCAGGGTAATAATTTGTTTGGTTCCCAGTTGGATTCAATTATTTCCACTATTACTGGGGGGAAGGGAGTTTTTTTGCCTCAAGATAAAAAGTCTAAAGGCAAATCTAAAGCTTCTAATCGGTTTTGTTCCTTTCGTCAGAATAGAGAACAGGAAACCACTCCTTCCCCTAAAGACTCTGGCTCCAATTGGAAGCCATCCTCGAGTTGGAATAAATCCAAGCCTTACAAGAAACCAAAGCCAGCCCCCAAGACTGCATGAAGGTGCGGCCCTCGATACAGTTCTGCTGGTGGGGGGGCAGATTGAAATTATTTCAAGACGGGTATAGAATAGGTTTCAGAATAAGACCTCCTGTGAGAAGATTTTTTCTCTCTCATGTTCCAACAAATCCTGTGAAAGCTTAGGCTTTTCTGAAATGTGTTTCAGATCTAGAGCTTTCAGGAGTGATTGTACCAGTTCCAATTCTGGAACAGGGTCTGGGCTTTTATTGAAATCTATTCATTGTACCGAAAAAGGAAAATCTGTATCTGAAGTTTTTTAATCATTTTAGAGTCCCAACTTTCAAGATGGTAACTATAAGGACTATTCTGCCTTTTGTTCAGCAAGGTCATTACATGTCGTCAATAGACTTACAGGATGCGTATCTTCATATTCCGATTCATCCAGACCACTATCGGTTTCTGAGATTCTCTTTTCTAGACCAGTATTACCCGTTTTTTGTTGCTCTTCCATTTGGCCTAGCAACAGCTCCAAGAATCTTTTCGAAGGTTCTCGGTGCCCTTCTATCTGTATTTAGAGAGTAGAGTATTGCAGTGTTTCCTTATTTGGATGATATCTTGGTACTGGCTCAAACTTTTATTTAGCAGAATCTCACACAAAACATAATTTATGCTTACCTGATAAATTTATTTCTCTTGTAGTGTATCCAGTCCACGGATCATCCATTACTTATGGGATATTAACTCCTCCCCAACAGGAAGTGCAAGAGGATTCACCCAGCAGAGCTGCTATATAGCTCCTCCCCTAACTGCCATTACCAGTCATTCGACCGAAAACATGCAGAGAAAGGAAAACCATAGGGTGCAGTGGTGACTGTAGTTTAATGGAAAAATTACCTGCCTTAAAGTGACAGGGCGGGCCGTGGACTGGATACACTACAAGAGAAATAAATTTATCAGGTAAGCATAAATTATGTTTTCTCTTGTTAAGTGTATCCAGTCCACGGATCATCCATTACTTATGGGATACCAATACCAAAGCTAAAGTACACGGATGACGGGAGGGACAGGCAGGCTCTTTATACGGAAGGAACCACTGCCTGAAGAACCTTTCTCCCAAAAACAGCCTCCGAAGAAGCAAAAGTGTCAAATTTGTAAAATTTGTAAAAAGTATGAAGAGAAGACCAAGTTGCAGCCTTGCAAATCTGTTCAACAGAAGCCTCATTCTTAAAGGCCCAAGTGGAAGCCACAGCTCTAGTAGAATGTGCTGTAATTCTTTCAGGAGGCTGCTGTCCAGCAGTCTCATAGGCTAACCGTATTATGCTACGAAGCCAAAAGGAGAGAGAGGTAGCCGAAGCTTTTTGACCTCTCCTCTGACCAGAATAAACGACAAACAGGGAAGACGTTTGTCGAAAATCCTTAGTTGCCTGTAGATAAAATTTCAGGGCACGGACTACATCTAGATTGTGTAGCAGACGTTCCTTTTTCGAAGAAGGATTAGGACACAAAGATGGAACCACAATCTCTTGATTGATATTCCTGTTAGTGACCACCTTAGGTAGGAACCCAGGTTTAGTACGCAGAACTACCTTGTCTGAATGAAAAATCAGATAAGGAGAATCACAATGTAAGGCAGATAACTCAGAGACTCTTCGAGCCGAGGAAATCGCCATTAAAAACAGAACTTTCCAAGATAACAACTTGATATCAATGGAATGAAGGGGTTCAAACGGAACCCCCTGTAAAACATTAAGAACTAAGTTCAAACTCCATGGTGGAGCAACAGTTTTAAACACAGGCTTGATCCTAGCTAAAGCCTGACAAAAAGCTTGAACGTCCGGAACTTCTGACAGACGTTTGTGTAAAAGAATGGACAGAGCTGAAATCTGTCCCTTTAAGGAACTAGAGGATAAACCCTTTTCTAAACCTTCTTGTAGAAAAGACAATATCCTCGGAATCCTAACCTTACTCCATGAGTAACTCTTGGATTCGCACCAATATAAGTATTTGCGCCATATCTTATGGTAAATCTTTCTGGTAACAGGCTTCCTAGCCTGTATTAAGGTATCAATAACTGACTCAAGCGTCAATTTCCAAGCAGTCAGCTTCAGAGAAATTAGATTTTGATGTTTGAAGGGACCCTGGATCAGAAGGTCCTGTTTCAGAGGTAGCGACCAAGGTGGACAGGATGACATGTCCACTAGATCTGCATACCAAGTCCTGCGTGGCCATGCAGGCGCTATTAGAATCACTGATGCTCTCTCCTGTTTGATTCTGGCAATCAATCGAGGAAGCATCGGGAAGGGTGGAAACACATAAGCCATCCCGAAGGTCCAAGGTGCTGTCAAAGCATCTATCAGAACCGCTCCCGGATCCCTGGATCTGGACCCGTAACGAGGAAGCTTGGCGTTCTGTCGAGACGCCATGAGATCTATCTCTGGTTTGCCCCAACGTCGAAGTATTTGGGCAAAGACCTCCGGATGAAGTTCCCACTTCCCCGGATGAAAAGTCTGACGACTTAAGAAATCCGCCTCCCAGTTCTCCACTCCCGGGATGTGGATTGCTGACAGGTGGCAAGAGTGAGACTCTGCCCAGCGAATTATCTTTGATACTTCCATCATTGCTAGGGAGCTTCTTGTCCCTCCCTGATGGTTGATGTAAGCTACAGTCGTGATGTTGTCCGACTGAAACCTGATGAACCCCCGAGTTGTTAACTGGGGCCAAGCCAGAAGGGCATTGAGAACTGCTCTCAATTCCAGAATGTTTATTGGTAGGAGACTCTCCTCCTGATTCCATTGTCACTGAGCCTTCAGAGAATTCCAGACAGCGCCCCAACCTAGTAGGCTGGCGTCTGTTGTTACAATTGTCCAGTCCGGCCTGCTGAATGGCATCCCCCTGGACAGATGTGGCCGAGAAAGCCACCATAGAAGAGAATTTCTGGTCTCTTGATCCAGATTCAGAGTAGGGGACAAGTCTGAGTAATCCCCATTCCACTGACTTAGCATGCACAATTGCAGCGGTCTGAGATGTAGGCGTGCAAAGGGTACTATGTCCATTGCTGCTACCATTAAGCCGATCACCTCCATGCATTGAGCTACTGACGGGTGTTGAATGGAATGAAGGACACGGCATGCATTTTGAAGCTTTGTTAACCTGTCTTCTGTCAGGTAAATCTTCATTTCTACAGAATTTATAAGAGTCCCCAAGAAGGGAACTCTTGTGAGTGGAAAGAGAGAACTCTTCTTTTCGTTCACCTTCCATCCATGCGACCTTAGAAATGCCAGTACTAACTCTGTATGAGACTTGGCAGTTTGAAAGCTTGAAGCTTGTATCAGAATGTCGTCTAGGTACGGAGCTACCGCAATTCCTCGCGGTCTTAGTACCGCCAGAAGAGCACCCAGAACCTTTGTGAAGATTCTCGGAGCCGTAGCCAATCCGAATGGAAGAGCTACAAACTGGTAATGCCTGTCTAGAAAGGCAAACCTTAGATACCGGTAATGATCTTTGTGAATCGGTATGTGAAGGTAAGCATCCTTTAAATCCACTGTGGTCATGTACTGACCCTTTTGGATCATGGGTAAAATTGTCCGAATAGTTTCCATTTTGAACGATGGAACTCTTAGGAATTTGTTTAGGATCTTTAAATCCAAGATTGGCCTGAAAGTTCCCTCTTTTTTGGGAACCACAAACAGATTTGAGTAAAACCCTTGTCCTTGTTCCGACCGCGGAACCGGATGGATCACTCCCATTAATAAAAGATCTTGTACGCAGCGTAGAAACGCCTCTTTCTTTATTTGGTTTGTTGACAACCTTGACAGATGAAATCTCCCTCTTGGGGGAGAGAATTTGAAGTCTAGAAGGTATCCCTGAGATATGATATCTAACGCCCAGAGATCCTGGACATCTCTTGCCCAAGCCTGGGCGAAGAGAGAAAGTCTGCCCCCCACTAGATCCGTTCCCGGATCGGGGGCCCTCGATTCATGCTGTCTTAGGGGCAGCAGCAGGTTTCCTGGCCTGCTTGCCCTTGTTCCAGGACTGGTTAGGTCTCCAGCCTTGTCTGTAGCGAGCAACAGCTCCTTCCTGTTTTGGTGCAGAGGAAGTTGATGCTGCTCCTGCTTTGAAATTACGAAAGGAACGAAAATTAGACTGTCTAGCCTTAGGTTTGGCTCTGTCTTGAGGCAGGGCATGGCCTTTACCTCCTGTAATGTCAGCGATAATTTCTTTCAACCCGGGCCCGAATAAGGTCTGCCCTTTGAAAGGTATATTAAGCAATTTAGATTTAGAAGTAACGTCAGCTGACCAGGATTTTAGCCACAGTGCTCTGCGTGCCTGAATGGCGAATCCGGAATTCTTAGCCGTAAGTTTAGTTAAATGTACTACGGCATCTGAAATAAATGAGTTAGCTAACTTAAGGTCTTTAAGCTTGTGTGTAATCTCATCTAATGGAGCTGATTCAAGTGTCTCTTCCAGAGACTCAAACCAAAATGCTGCTGCAGCCGTGACAGGCGCAATGCATGCAAGAGGTTGCAATATAAAACCTTGTTGAACAAACATTTTCTTAAGGTAACCCTCTAACTTTTTATCCATTGGATCTGAAAAGGCACAGCTATCCTCCACCGGGATAGTGGTACGCTTAGCTAAAGTAGAAACTGCTCCCTCCACCTTAGGGACCGTTTGCCATAAGTCCCGTGTGGTGGCGTCTATTGGAAACATCTTTCTAAATATCGGAGGGGGTGAGAACGGCACACCGGGTCTATCCCACTCCTTAGTAACAATTTCAGTAAGTCTCTTAGGTATAGGAAAAACGTCAGTACTCGCCGGTACCGCAAAATATTTATCCAACCTACACATTTTCTCTGGTATTGCAACTGTGTTACAATCATTCAGAGCCGCTAACACCTCCCCTAGTAATACACGGAGGTTTTCCAGCTTAAATTTAAAATTTGAAATATCTGAATCCAGTTTGTTTGGATCAGAACCGTCACCCGCAGAATGAAGCTCTCCGTCCTCATGTTCTGCAAATTGTGATGCAGTGACTGACATGGCCCTAATATTATCAGCGCACTCTGTTCTCACCCCAGAGTGATCACGCTTACCTCTTAGTTCTGGTAATTTAGCCAAAACTTCAGTCATAACAGTAGCCATATCCTGTAATGTGATTTGTAATGGCCGCCCAGATGTACTCGGCGCTACAATATCACGCACCTCCCGAGCGGGAGATGCAGGTACTGACACGTGAGGCGAGTTAGTCGGCATAACTCTCCCCTCGTTGTTTGGTGAAATATGTTCAATTTGTACAGATTGACTTTTATTTAAAGTAGCATCAATACAGTTAGTACATAAATTTCTATTGGGCTCCACTTTGGCTTTAGCACATATAGTGCAGATATCTTCCTCTGAATCAGACATGTTTAACACACTAGCAAATAAACTAGCAACTTGGAAATACTTTTCAAGTAATTTACTATAATATGAAAACGTACTGTGCCTATAAGAAGCACAGAAAAAGTTATGACAGTTGAAAATTAATAAACTGAAAAGTTATAGCATCAAATCTTTGTAAAAAACACAATTTTAGCAATGGATTGCTCCCATTAGCAAAGGATAACTAACCCTGATAGCAGAAAAAAAAAAAAAAAATACAGAAATAAACGTTTTTTTATCACAGTCAACTACAATCTCACAGCTCTGCTGTGAGTGATTACCTCCCTCAAAACAAGTTTTGAAGACCCCTGAGTTCTGTAGAGATGAACCGGATCATGCAGGGAAGACAATAAACTTCTGACTGAATTTTTTGATGCGTAGCAAAAGCGCCAAAAAAGGCCCTTCCCCCTCACACATAACAGTGAGAGAGATCAGTAAACTGTCATAAATTAAATAAAACGACTGCCAAGTGGAAAAAAATAGTGCCCAAAACATTTTTTCACCCAGTACCTCAGAAAATTAAACTATTTTACATGCCAGCAAAAAACGTTTAACATTAATAAATTGAGTGTTATTAAAAAGCCTGTTGCTAGTCCCTGCAAATTAGGCTAAAGTTTTATGCATACAGTATAATTCCAGTGAAGTGCCATTCCCCAGAATACTGAAGTGTAAAATATACATACATGACAGCCTGATACCAGTTGCTGCTACTGCATTTAAGGCTGAGTTTACATTATATCGGTATGGCAGAATTTTCTCATCAATTCCATTGTCAGAAAATAATAAGCTGCTACATACCTCTTTGCAGATTAATCTGCCCGCTGTCCCCTGATCTGAAGTTTACCTCTCCTCAGATGGCCGAGAAACAGCAATATGATCTTAACTACTCCGGCTAAAATCATAGAAAAACTCAGGTAGATTCTTCTTCAAATTCTACCAGAGAAGGAATAACACACTCCGGTGCTATTATAAAATAACAAACTTTTGATTGAAGGTATGAAACTAAGTATAATCACCACAGTCCTCTCACACATCCTATCTATTGGTTGGGTGCAAGAGAATGACTGGTAATGGCAGTTAGGGGAGGAGCTATATAGCAGCTCTGCTGGGTGAATCCTCTTGCACTTCCTGTTGGGGAGGAGTTAATATCCCATAAGTAATGGATGATCCGTGGACTGGATACACTTAACAAGAGAAATCAACTTTTGTTGTTTCTTCAAAGACATGGTTGGAGGATCAATTTACCAAAGAGTTACTTGATTCCTCAGACAAGGTTCACCTTTTTAGGTTTCCAGATAGATTCAGTGTCCATGACTTTGTCTTTAACAGACAAGAGACAAATGAAATTGGTTTCTGCATGTCGAAACCTTCAGCCTCGATCATTCACTTCAGTGGCTATGTGCATGGAAGTTTTAGGTCTCATGACTGCAGCACTGGACACAATCCCCTTTGCTCGATTTCATATGAGACCTCTGCAGCTTTGCATGCTGAATCAATGGTGCAGGGTTTATACTCGGATATCACAGTTGATATACTTAAATCCCAATATTCAACTCTCTCTGTCCTGGTGGTAATCCATCATCGGATTATTAAAGGGGCCTCTTTTGTTCTTCCTGCCTGGACTGTGATTTCAACAGATGCAAGTCTCACAGGTTGGAGAGCTGTCTGGGGGTCTCTGACAGCACAATGAGTTTGGAATCCTCAAGAGGCGAGGTTACCAATCAATATTTTAGAACTCTGTGCTATTTTCAGGGCTCTTCAGACTTGGCCGCTATTAAAGAGAGAATTATTAATTCATTTCTCTTGTAAGGTGTATCCAGTCCACGGATCATCCATTACTTGTGGGATATTCTCATTCCCAACCGGAAGTTGCAAGAGGAAACCCACAGCAGAGCTGCAATATAGCTCCTCCCCTAACTGTCATACCCAGTAATTATCTCGCAACTCTCAACAAGCAAGGAGGTCGTAAGAGAGAGTGGTTAAATATAGCTAGTTTATTTTATTCAATCAAAAGTTTGTTATTTTTAAATAGTACCGGAGTTGTGCTATTTTATCTCAGGCAGTAAATAGAAGAAGAATCTGCCTGAGGTTTCTATGATCTTAGCAGGTTGTAACTAAGATCCATTGCTGTTCTCACATATGTCTGAGGGGATTACACAGATGAGGTAAAACTTCAGCGAGAGAATGGCGTGCAGTTTATTCTGCTATCAGGTATGTGCAGTTATAATTTTTTCTAGAGATGGAAAACACTAGAAAATGCTGCTGATACCGGATTAATGTAAGTTAAGCCTGAATACAGTGATTTAATAATGACTGGTATCATGCTTACTCCCAGGGGTAATACCCTTATGATATTTACAATATAAAACGTTTGCTGGCATGTTTAATCGTTTTTATATATACTTTGGTGATAAAACTTTATTGGGGCCTAGTTTTTTCCACATGGCTGGCTTAAATTTTGCCTAGAAACAGTTTCCTGAGGCTTTCCACTGTGTTACTATGAGTGGGAGGGACCTATTTTAACGTTTTTTTTGTGCAGTTAAAATTACAAATAAGACATCCAGATTCCCTCAAAGGCCCTCTGAATGCTATAGGACATCTCTAAAGGGCCCAAAGGCTTTCCAAAGTCGTTTATTGGGGAAGGTAGGGCTACAGCTTGCTGTGGCAGTTGGTTGTGACTGTTAAAAAACGTCTATTTCTTTCATGTAATTAGCAAGAGTCCATGAGCTAGTGACGTATGGGATATACATTCCTACCAGGATGGGCAAAGTTTCCCAAACCTCAAAATGCCTACAAATACACCCCTCACCACACCCACAAATCAGTTTTACAAACTTTGCCTCCTATGGAGGTGGTGAAGTAAGTTTGTGCTAGATTCTACGTTGATATGCGCTCCGCAGCAGGTTGGAGCCCGGTTTTCCTCTCAGCGTGCAGTGAATGTCAGAGGGATGTGAGGAGAGTATTGCCTATTTGAACTCGATGATCTCTTTCTACGGGGTCTATTTCATAGGTTCTCTGTTATCGGTCGTAGAGATTCATCTCTTACCTCCCTTTTCAGATCGACGATATACTCTTATATATACCATTACCTCTACTCATTCTCGTTTCAGAACTGGTTTGGCTTTCTACTACATGTAGATGAGTGTCCTGGGGTAAGTAAGTCTTATTTTCTGTGACACTCTAAGCTATGGTTGGGCACTTTTATATAAAGTTCTAAATATATGTATTCAAACATTTATTTGCCTTGACTCAGGATGTTCAACGTTCCTTATTTCAGACAGTCAGTTTCATATTTGGGATAATGCATATGAATAAATCAATTTTTTTCTTACCTTAAAATTTGACTTTTTTCCCTGTGGGCTGTTAGGCTCGCGGGGGCTGAAAATGCTTCATTTTATTGCGTCATTCTTGGCGCTGACTTTTTTGGCGCAAAATTTTTTTTCTGTTTCCGGCGTCATACGTGTCACCGGAAGTTGCGTCATTTTTGACGTTTTTTTGCGCCAAGAGTGTCGGCGTTCCGGATGTGGCGTCATTTTTGGCGCCAAAAGCATTTAGGCGACAAATAATGTGGGCGTCTTTTTTGGCGCTAAAAAATATGGGCGTCACTATTGTCTCCACATTATTTAAGTCTCATTATTTATTGCTTCTGGTTGCTAGAAGCTTGTTCACTGGCATTTTTTCCCATTCCTGAAACTGTCATTTAAGGAATTTGATCAATTTTGCTTTATATGTCAAGTTCAATCCGATTGGCCGATCCCATCAGCCAATCAGATTGAGCTCGCATTCTATTGGCTGATCGGAACAGCCAATAGAATGCGAGCTCAATCTGATTGGCTGATTGGATCAGCCAATCGGATTGAACTTGATTCTGATTGGCTGATTCCATCAGCCAATCAGAAAATTCCTACCTTAATTCCGATTGGCTGATAGAATCCTATCAGCCAATCGGAATTCGAGGGACGCCATCTTGGATGACGTCCCTTAAAGGAACCGTCATTAGTCGGGAGACATCGGAAGAAGAGGATGGATCCGCGTCGCCTGCTTCAAGATGGACCCGCTCCGCACCGGATGGAAGAAGATCGAAGATGCCGCTTGGAGAAGATGTTTGCCGGTCCGGATGTCCTCTTCTTGCCGGAGAGGAGGAAGACTTTGGAGCACCGGATTATGGATCGCCAACCCCCGCTTGGGTTGGATGAAGATCTTGGAGCCAGGACGGATCGGTGATACCTGGATGGTGAAGACAAGGTAGGAAGATCTTCAGGGGATTAGTGTTAGGTTTATTTAAGGGGGGTTTGGGTTAGATTAGGGGTATGTGGGTGGTGGGTTGTAATGTTGGGGGGGGGTATTGTATGTTTTTTTTTACAGGCAAAAGAGCTGAAATTCTTGGGGCATGCCCCGCAAAGGGCCCTGTTCAGGGCTGGTAAGGTAAAAGAGCTTGTAACTTTTTTAATTTAGAATAGGGTAGGGAATTTTTTATTTTGGGGGGCTTTGTTATTTTATTAGGGGGCTTAGAGTAGGTGTAATTAGTTTAAAATTGTTGTAATATTTTTATTATGTTTGTAAATATTTTTTTATTTTCTGTAAGTTAGTTCTTTTTTATTTTTTGTACTTTAGCTAGTTTATTTAATTGTATTTATTTGTAGGAATTGTGTTTAATTAATTTATTGATAGTGTAGTGTTAGGTTAATTGTAGGTAATTGTAGGTAGTTTATTTAATTATTTTATTGATAGGGTAGTGTTAGGTTTAATTATATCTTAGGTTAGGATTTATTTTACAGGTAAATTTGTTATTATTTTAACTAGGTAACTATTAAATAGTTCTTAACTATTTAATAGCTATTGTACCTGGTTAAAATAATTACAAAGTTGCCTGTAAAATAAATATTAATCCTAAAATAGCTATAATATAATTATAATTTATATTGTAGCTATATTAGGATTTATTTTACAGGTAAGTATTTAGCTTTAAATAGGAATAAGTTATTTAATAAGAGTTAATTTATTTCGTTAGATTTAAATTATATTTAACTTAGGGGGGTGTTAGTGTTAGGGTTAGACTTAGCTTTAGGGGTTAATACATTTATTAGAATAGCGGTGAGCTCCGATCGGAAGTTTAGGGGTTAATAATTGAAGGTAGGTGTCGGCGATGTTAGGGAGGGCAGATTAGGGGTTAATACTATTTATTATAGGGTTAGTGAGGCGGATTAGGGGTTAATAACTTTATTATAGTAGCGCTCAGGTCCGCTCGGCAGATTAGGGGTTAATAAGTGTAGGTAGGTGTCGGCGACGTTGTGGGGGGCAGATTAGGGGTTAATAAATATAACATAGGGGTCGGCGATGTTAGGGCAGCAGATTAGGGGTACATAGGGATAACGTAGGTTGCGGCGGTTTACGGAGCGGCAGATTAGGGGTTAAAAATAATATACAGGAGTCAGCGATAGCGGGGGCGGCAGAATAGGGGTTAATAAGTGTAAGGTTAGGGGTGTTTAGACTCGGGGTACATGTTAGAGTGTTAGGTGCAGACGTAGGAAGTGTTTCCCCATAGGAAACAATGGGGCTGCGTTAGGAGCTGAACGCTGCTGTTTTGCAGGTGTTAGGTTTTTTTTCAGCTCAAACAGCCCCATTGTTTCCTATGGGGGAATCGTGCACGAGCACGTTTTTGAGGCCGGCCGCGTCCGTAAGCAACTCTGGTATCGAGAGTTGCATTTGCGGTAAAAATGCTCTACGCTCCTTTTTTGGAGCCTAACGCAGCATTTGTTTTAACTCTCGATACCAGAGTTAAATTTATGGTGCGGCCAGAAAAAAGCCCGCGGAGCGTTAACAGCCCTTTTACCGCCGAACTCCAAATCTAGGCCAGAGTGTTCCTGTTAACATAAGAGATTTTGTTTCTAAATCCATTAAGAAGGCTATGTCTGTTATTCCTCCTTCTAGTAAACGTAAAAGGTCTTTTAAAACTTCTCATTTTTCAGATGAATTTTTAAATGAACATCATCATTCTGATTCTGATAATGGTTCCTCTGGTTCAGAGGTTGATGCTGATAAATCTTCATATTTATTCAAAATGGAATTTATTCGTTCTTTACTTAAAGAAGTCTTAATTGCATTAGAAATAGAGGATTCTGGTCCTCTTGATACTAAATCTAAACGTTTAAATAAGGTTTTTAAATCTCCTGTAGTTATTCCAGAAGTTTTTCCTGTCCCTGATGCTATTTCTGAAGTAATCTCCAGGGAATGGAATAATTTGGGTAGTTCATTTACTCCTAAACGTTTTAAGCAATTATATCCTGTGCCATCTGACAGATTAGAATTTTGGGACAAAATCCCTAAAGTTGATGGGGCTGTCTCTACTCTTGCTAAACGTACTACTATTCCTACGGCAGATAGTACTTCCTTTAAGGATCCTTTAGATAGGAAGATTGAATCATTTCTAAGGAAAGCTTACTTATGTTCAGGTAATCTTGTTAGACCTGCTATATCTTTAGCGGATGTTGCTGCAGCTTCAACTTTTTGGTTAGAAGCTTTAGCGCAACAAGTAACAGATCATAATTCTCATAGCATTGTTAATCTTCTTCAACATGCTAATAACTTTATTTGTGATGCCATCTTTGATATCATTAGAGTTGATGTCAGGTATATGTCTCTAGCTATTTTAGCTAGAAGAGCTTTATGGCTTAAAACTTGGAATGCTGATATGTCTTCTAAGTCAACTTTGCTTTCCCTTTCTTTCCAGGGTAATAAACTATTTGGTTCTCAGTTGGATTCTATTATCTCAACTGTTACTGGAGGGAAAGGAACTTTTTACCACAGGATAAAAAAATCTAAAGGTAAATTTAGGTCTAATAATCGTATTCGTTCCTTTCGTCACAATAAGGAACAAAAGCCTGATCCTTCACCCACAGGAGCGGTATCAGTTTGGAAACCATCTCTAGTCTGGAATAAATCCAAGCCTTTTAGAAAATCAAAGCCAGCTCCCAAGTCCACATGAAGGTGTGGCCCTCATTCCAGCCCAGCTGGTAGGGGGCAGATTACGATTTTTCAAAGAAATTTGGATCAATTCAATTCACAATCTTTGGATTCAAAACATTGTTTCAGAAGGGTACAGAATTGGCTTCAAGATAAGGCCTCCTGCAAAGAGATTTTTTCTTTCCCGTGTCCCAGTAAATCCAGCGAAGGCTCAAGCATTTCTGAAATGTGTTTCAGATCTAGAGTTGGCTGGAGTAATTATGCCAGTTCCAGTTCTGGAACAGGGGCTGGGGTTTTATTCAAATCTCTTCATTGTACCAAAGAAGGAGAATTCCTTCAGACCAGTTCTGGATCTAAAAATATTGAATCGTTATGTAAGGATACCAACATTCAAAATGGTAACTATAAGGACTATCCTGCCTTTTGTTCAGCAAGGGCATTATATGTCCACAATAGATTTACAGGATGCATATCTGCATATTCCGATTCATCCAGATCACTATCAGTTTCTGAGATTCTCTTTCCTAGACAAGCATTACCAGTTTGTGGCTCTGCCGTTTGGCCTAGCAACAGCTCCAATAATTTTTACAAAGGTTCTCGGTGCCCTTCTGTCTGTAATCAGAGAACAGGGTATTGTGGTATTTCCTTATTTGGACGATATCTTGGTACTTGTTCAGTCTTCACATTTAGCAGAATCTCATACGAATCGACTTGTGTTGTTTCTTCAAGATCATGGTTGGAGGATCAATTTACCGAAAAGTTCATTGATTCCTCAGACAAGGGTAACCTTTTTAGGTTTCCAGATAGATTCAGCATCCATAACTCTGTCCCTGACAGACAAGAGACGTCTAAAATTGATCTCAGCTTGTTGAAACCTTCAATCACAATCATTCCCTTCGGTAGCCTTATGCATGGAAATTCTAGGTCTTATGACTGCTGCATCGGATGCGATCCCCTTTGCTCGTTTTCACATGCGACCTCTTCAGCTCTGTATGCTGAACCAGTGGTGCAGGGATTATACAAAGATATCTCAATTAATATCTTTAAAACCGATTGTACGACACTCTCTGACGTGGTGGACAGATCACCATCGTTTAGTTCAGGGGGCTTCTTTTGTTCTTCCGACCTGGACTGTAATTTAAACAGATGCAAGTCTGACAGGTTAGGGAGCTGTTTGGGGGTCTCTGACAGCACAAGGGGTTTGGGAATCTCAGGAGGCGAGATTACCAATCAATATTTTGGAACTCCGTGCAATTTTCAGAGCTCTTCAGTCATGGCCTCTTCTAAAGAGAGAATCGTTCATTTGTTTTCAGACAGACAATGTCACAACTGTGGCATACATCAATCATCAAGGAGGGACTCACAGTCCTCTGGCTATGAAAGAAGTATCTCAAATACTGGTATGGGCGGAATCCAGCTCCTGTCTAGTTTCTGCGGTTCATATCCCAGGTATAGACAATTGGGAAGCGGATTATCTCAGTCGCCAAACGTTACATCCGGGCGAATGGTCTCTTCACCCAGAGGTATTTCTTCAGATTGTTCAAATGTGGGGACTTCCAGAAATAGATCTGATGGCTTCTCATCTAAACAAGAAACTTCCCAGGTATCTGTCCAGATACAGGGATCCTCAAGCGGAAGCAGTGGATGCATTGTCACTTCCTTGGAAGTATCATCCTGCCTATATCTTTCCGCCTCTAGTTCTTCTTCCAAGAGTTATCTCCAAGATTCTGAAGGAATGCTCGTTTGTTCTGCTGGTGGCTCCAGCATGGCCTCACAGGTTTTGGTATGCGGATCTTGTCCGGATGGCCTCTTGCCAACCGTGGACTCTTCCGTTAAGACCAGACCTTCTGTCGCAAGGTCCTTTTTTCCATCAGGATCTCAAATCCTTAAATTTAAAGGTATGGAGATTGAACGCTTGATTCTTAGTCAAAGAGGTTTCTCTGACTCTGTGATTAATACTATGTTACAGGCTCGTAAATCTGTATCTAGGAAGATATATTATAGAGTCTGGAAGTCTTACATTTCTTGGTGTCTTTCTCATCATTTTTCCTGGCATTCTTTTAGAATTCCGAGAATTTTACAGTTTCTTCAGGATAGTTTGGATAAAGGTTTGTCTGCAAGTTCCTTGAAAGGACAAATCTCTGCTCTTTCTGTTCTTTTTCACAGAAAGATTGCTAATTTTCCTGATATTCATTGTTTTGTACAAGCCTTTGTTCGTATAAAACCTGTCATTAAGTCGTGACCCCCTTCTCACACAGTCTTACCGCCCTATCTCCCTGTTAAACCAGGACTACAAAATCTTGACAAAAGTCCTTGCCAATAGATTGGCAATAGTCTTGCCATCGCTCATCCACAGTGACCAGACAGGCTTTGTCAAGGGGAGATCCTCAGTCCTTAACATTAGGAGAGTCCAAACAGTCATTCAGTACTATTGGCAGATCTCACGGGATAAAGGGAAGAGAGAAAACTGCAAAGAAGCAGCCCTACTACTAATCGATTCTGAAAAAGCCTTCGATAAGGTTCGGTGGGATCATCTCTTTTTATACTCTGGGGAAGATGGGAATAGAAGGTTCATTTGTAAAAGCAGTGTCCAATCTATATAGGATCCCCCAGGCAGCGATTCTTGTAAACGGGATAGCCACACAGCCCTTTATGTTACACAGGGGTACGAGACAGGGTTGCCCCCTGTCTCCCCTCCTCTTTGACATTGCGATTGAACCCCTAGCGTGGGCAATCAGGGAACAACTAGAGGGAATGCAGATAGGTGAGACGCGTTCACACATCTCGTTATTTGCAGACGATATGGTTTTATTTTTACAAAACCCACGCAGTAACATTCCCCGACTAATGAAGTTAGTGACAGACTTTGGTAAGATCTCCGGTTACACAATTAACATAGACAAAACTGAACTAGTTTGATTGTTATCCAAAGGAGATAGACAAATTCCACAGTTTGATTTTAAAGTAGTGGAAGGGAACTTTAAATATCTAGGTATAAATCTCAATACAGACCCACGAAAGTGGTATTCAATAAATTACGGCCCCTTACTAGGACAGTTGAAAAATCTGCTTAAAACATGGTCTCCGCTCCCCTTGTCTACCTCGGGCAGAGTGGGCCTCATAAAAATGGTCTACTTTCCAAAATTACTTTATTTCTTTCAGACTTTACCCTTTCTGCTCAAAAAGACAGATTTACGAGAAGTGATTCAGACGGTCCTTCAGTTTGTCTGGAACAATAAAAAACATAGGGTCAGCTACTCGAAACTCACAGCAACACGCAAAATGGGGGGACTGGCGTTGCCCAATTTTGAATTTTACAATTGGGCGGCCCAGTGCAAATTTGTCATAGATTGGATGACAGGGCAAGGTATATTCACAAACATTAAACTAGAAAACACACTGATAAAACCTTGGACATTAGAAATGATACCAAATATGACACACTCGCAAGCGACTAAATACCTGATGGACATTGACTTACTGAACCACCCAGCGAGAGCCTGGAGACTGACTTGCAAACACCTGGGGGGGGGGAGAATAGAGTAATATCTTACTTGCCATGGGGGGGGGAACCCCGAATTCCCGGCAGGTCTAACATCAGAAGCCTTCAGCCACTGGAGAAGGCTCGGATTACGCACGGTGGGCCAGACCCTACAGATAGGGGGGGAACACATGCAATCATTTGAGGAACTGAGGCAGCTATTCGGGCTTCCAAGAACACACCATTATGCTTATCTGCAGGCCAGGCACTACCATATAGCACTGCGTAGGGAGAACAAGGGAACAGATCAGTCGCAGATTGTGCACATTATACAACTAGCAGAACAGGGCAACACATCCATATCCCCACTCTACCGAACCTTGAACAAAGCAACAAACACATTATGCTTGAATAGAATAGCTGAGATCTGGAGATCCTTGCTGGATGAGGAAGTTTCCGATAGGGAGATAGAAGAGAGCATACTTAGAGTCAAGCGAGCCACTCTTTCGTCGGAAGTGAGGGAGTCACACTTTAAACTCTTGCATGACAGTTACATAACGCCCAAGAAATACCAGAAATGGAAAACAAACAGGGACAATAAATGCCCAAAGTGCGGGAAAGAAGAGGCAGACATCAAACATATGACATGGAACTGCCCCAAGCTAGTTAAATTTTGGAAAATGACAACTTACTGGGCAAATAGGTGCATGAGCCTACATACTAGGGAACTTACATTTAGAAACATCATACTACTAGATCTTGGGGATATACCTAGAACTTCCAGATTAATCATGTCCAATATAGTGTTGGTAGCAAGGTGCCTGATATTCCAAAACTGGTTGAAACATGACCCACCTACTGTGTCACAATTGAAGCAGACAATGCTAAATCAAATGTTTATTGAACAGGCAGATGGGCTGGGTGATATCGTGAAGAGAGTGAAGTCATTTATCACAAAATGGGAACCCTTCCTTCACACACTCCCAATCCGACTGTGTAAGATGGTTATAGCACCGTTCAAGAACACAGATTATATATTAGAGGCAAATCTTAGAGGAGAGTGGAAATGGGACTAAAAAGGAGGCCATGAATGTAGGGAGTAGAGGTGGAGCATCCAAACTGGGGTAAGTTGGCTAAGTTACAGGAATTGTATTGTATTGTATTAACTGTATTGTACTATATGTTTGTTAAAAAGTGCCTTATGGGGTGATTGATTCAAGTTTCACAGGTCCAGTCAATACTCTTCAGTGGGGGTATATTTCACATGGACATTCTCTGGACTTTTGATAAGTAATAGTAAAGGCTAGACCACTTTATGTTCTCGATTCTCACCTTTTTTTTTTTTTTTTTTTTAAATTCTGTAATGTCTATTGTTTACTGAATATGTGATGTATCATTCTCCTATATGTGGCACACAAAAATAAAGATATTTAAAAAAAAAAAAAACTGTCATTAAGTCAATTTCTCCTCCTTGGAGTTTGAATTTGGTTCTGGGGGCTCTTCAAGCTCCTCCGTTTGAACCTATGCATTCATTGGACATTAAATTACTTTCTTGGAAAGTTTTGTTTCTTTTGGCCATCTCTTCTGCTAGAAGAGTTTCTGAATTATCTGCTCTTTCTTGTGAGTCTCCTTTTCTGATTTTTCATCAGGATAAGGCGGTGTTGCGAACTTCTTTTAAATTTTTACCTAAGGTTGTGAATTCTAACAACATTAGTAGAGAAATTGTGGTTCCTTCATTATGTCCTAATCCTAAGAATTCTAAGGAGAGATCATTGCATTCTTTGGATGTAGTTAGAGCTTTGAAATATTATGTTGAAGCTACGAAGAATTTCCGAAAGACTTCTAGTCTATTTGTTATCTTTTCCGGTTCTAGGAAAGGTCAGAAGGCCTCTGCCATTTCTTTGGCATCTTGGTTGAAATCTTTAATTCATCATGCTTATGTCGAGTCGGGTAAAACTCTGCCTCAAAGGATTACAGCTCATTCTACTAGGTCAGTTTCTACTTCCTGGGAGTTTAAGAATGAAGCTTCGGTTGATCAGATTTGCAAAGCAGCAACTTGGTCTTCTTTGCATACTTTTACTAAATTCTACCATTTTGATGTGTTTTCTTCTTCTGAAGCAGTTTTTGGTAGAAAAGTACTTCAGGCAGCTGTTTCAGTTTGATTCTTCTGCTTATAATTTCAGTTTTTTTTCATTATAAGATTTAAACTTTATTTTGGGTGTGGATTATTTTCAGCGGAATTGGCTGTCTTTATTTTATCCCTCCCTCTCTAGTGACTCTTGTGTGGAAGATCCACATCTTGGGTAGTCATTATCCCATACGTCACTAGCTCATGGACTCTTGCTAATTACATGAAAGAAAACATAATTTATGTAAGAACTTACCTGATAAATTCATTTCTTTCATATTAGCAAGAGTCCATGAGGCCCACCCTTTTTGTGGTGGTTATGATTTTTTTGTATAAAGCACAATTATTCCAATTCCTTATTTTTTATGCTTTCGCACTTTTTTCTTATCACCCCACTTCTTGGCTGTGCGTTAAACTGATTTGTGGGTGTGGTGAGGGGTGTATTTGTAGGCATTTTGAGGTTTGGGAAACTTTGCCCCTCCTGGTAGGAATGTATATCCCATACGTCACTAGCTCAGGGACTCTTGCTAATATGAAAGAAATGAATTTATCAGGTAAGTTCTTACATAAATTATGTTTTCATTTTTTTGATCCGTTTTTTGAACTAAGGGGTTAATCATCCATTTGCAAGTGGGTGCAATGCTCTGCTAGTCTATTACATACACTGTAAAATTTTTGTTTGATTTACTGCATTTTTTCACTGTTTTTCACTGTTTTTCAAATTCTGACAAAATTTGTTTCTCTTAAAGGCACAGTACCATTTTTTTATATTTGCTTGTTAACTTGATTTAAAATGTTTTCCAAGCTTGCTAGTCTCATTGCTAGTCTGTATAAACATGTCTGACATAGAAGAAACTCCTTGTTCATTATGTTTAAAAGCCATGGTGGAACCCCCTCTTAGAATGTGTACCAAATGTACTGATTTCATTTTAGGCAATAAAGATCATTTTCTGTCTTTTAAAAATTTTTATCACCAGAGGAATCTGACGAGGGGGAAGTTATGCCGACTAACTTTCCCCAAGTGTCAAACCCTTTGACTCCCGCTTAAGGGACTCACGCTCAAATGGCGCCAAGTACATCTAGGGCGCCCATAGCGTTTACTTTACAAGACATCACGGCAGTCATGGATAATACACTGTCTGCGGTATTAGCCAGACTACCTGAACTTAGAGGTAAGCGAGGTAGCTCTGGGGTGAGACAAAATGCAGAGCATACTGACGCTTTAAGAACCATGTCTGATACTGCCTCACAATATGCAGAAGCTGAGGAAAGAGAGCTTCAGTCAGTGGGTGATGTTAATGACTCAGGAAGATACCTGATTCTAATATTTCTACATTTAAATGTAAGCTTGTACACCTCCGTGTGTTGCTTAGGGAGGTTTTAGCTGCTCTTAATGACTGTGATTCCATTGCAGTGCCAGAGAAATTGTGTAGACTGGATAAATACTTGCAGTGCCGGTGTGTACTGATGTTTTTCCAATACCTAAAAGGTTTGCAAAAATTATTAATAAGGAATGGGATAGACCAGGTGTGCCGTTCTCTTCCCCTCCTATTTTTAGAAAAATGTTTCCAATAGACGCCACCACACGGGACTTATGGCAGACAGTTCCTAAGGTGGAGGGAGCAGTTTCTACTCTAGCAAAGCGTACTACTATCCCTGTCGAGGACAGTTGTGCTTTTTTAGATCCAATGGATAAAAAATTAGAAGGTTACCTTAAGAAAATATTTATTCAACAAGGTTTTATCCTACAGCCCCTTGCATGCATTGCCCCTGTCACTGCTGCTGCTGCGTACTGGTTTGAGTCTCTGGAAGAGGCTTTACAGGTAGCGACTCCATTGGATGACATACTTGGCAAACTTAGAGCACTTAAGCTAGCCAATTCTTTTATTTCTGATGCCATTGTTCATTTGACTAAACTAACGGCTAAGAATTCTGGTTTTGCTATCCAGGCGCGCAGAGCGCTATGGCTTAAATCATGGTCAGCTGACGTGACTTCAAAATCTAAGCTACTTAACACTCCCTTCAAGGGGCAGACCCTATTCGGGCCTGGTTTGAAGGAGATTATTGCTGATATCACTGGAGGAAAAGGTCATACCCTTCCTCAGGACAGGTCCAAATCTAGGGCCAAACAGTCTAATTTTCGTGCCTTTCAAAACTTCAAGGCTATTCGTACCATCCTACCACTGATCCAGGAGGATCAATATATAACTACAGTGGATCTAAAGGATGCTTATCTTCACATTCCAATACACAAAGATCATCATCGGTTTCTCAGGTTTGCCTTTCAAGACAGGCATTACCAGTTGTAGCTCTTCCCTTTGGATTAGCTACAGCCCCAAGAATCTTTACAAAGGTTCTAGGGTTGCTTATGGCAGTCCTAAGGCCGCGGGGCATAGCAGTAGCCCCTTATTTAGACGACATCCTGATACAGGCGTCAAACTTCCAAATTGCCAAGTCTCATACGGATGTAGTACTGGCATTTATGAGGTTGCATGGGTGGAAAGTGAACGAGGGAAAGAGTTCTCTATCCCCACTCACAAGAGTTTCCTTTCTAGGGACTCTGATAGATTCTATAGAAATGAAAATTCACCTGACGGAGTCCAGGTTATCAAAGCTTCTAAATTCCTGCCGGGTTCTTCATTCCATTCCGTGCCCTTCGGTGGCTCCGTGTATGGAAGTAATCGGCTTAATGGTAGCGGCAATGGACATAGTGCCGTTTGCACGCTTACATCTCAGACCGCTGCAACTATGCATGCTCAGTCAGTGGAGCGTGGATTACACAGATTTGTCCCCTCAACTGAATCTGGACCAAGAGACCAGGGATTCTTTTCCCTGGTAGCTATCTCGGGTCCATCTGTCCAAAGGTATGACCTTTTGCAGGCCAGATTGGACAATTGTAACTACAAATGCCAGCCTTCTAGGTTGGGGTGCAGTCTGGAACTCCCTGAAGGCTCAGGGATCGTGGACTCAGGAGTCGTCTCTCCTTCCAATAAATATTCTGGAACTAAGAGCGATATTCAAGGCTCTTCAGGCTTGGCCTCAGTTAGCAACTCTGAGGTACATCAGATTTCAGTCGGACAACATCACGACTGTAGCTTACATCAACCATCAAGGGGGAACAAGAAGTTCCCTAGAGATGTTAGAAGTTCAAAAATAATTCGCTGGGCAGAGATTCACTCTTGCCACCTATCAGCTATCCATATTCCAGGTGTAGAGCACTGGGAGGCGGATTTTCTAAGTCGTCAGACTTTTCATCCGGGAGAGTGGTAACTCCATCCGGAGGTATTTGCACAATTGATTCATCGTTGGGGCAAACCAGAACTGGATCTCATGGCGTCTCGCCAGAACGCCAAGCTTCCGTGTTACGGATCCAGGTCCAGGGATCCCAAGGCGACACTGATAGATGCTCTTGCAGCGCCCTGGTCTTTCAACCTGGCTTATGTGTTTCCACCGTTTCCTCTGCTCCCTCGACTGATTGCCAAGATCAAGCAGGAGAGAGCATCAGTGATTCTGATAGCACCTGCGTGGCCACGCAGGACCTGGTATGCAGATCTAGTGGACATGTCATCCTTTCCACCATGGTCTCTGCCTCTGAGACAGGACCTTCTACTTCAGGGTCCTTCCAACCATCCAAATCTAATTTCTCTGCGGCTGACTGCCTAGAGATTGAGCGCTTGATTTTATCAAAGCGTGGCTTCTCCGAGTCAGTTATTGATACCTTTAATACGGGCACGAAAGCCTGTCACCAGGAAAATTTACCATAAGGTATGGCGTAGATATCTTTATTGGTGTGAATCCAAGGGTTACTCATGGAGTAAGGTCAAGATTCCTAGGATATTATCTTTTCTCCAAGGTTTGGAAAAAGGATTGTCAGCTAGTTAAGCGTCTGGCAGATGTTCCAGACGTTCAGGCATTTTGTCAGGCTTTAGTTAGAATCAAGCCTGTGTTTAAACCGGTTGCTCCACCATGGAGCTTAAACTTGGTTCTTATGGTTCTTTAAGAAGTTCCGTGTGAACCTCTTCATTCCATAGATATCAAACTTTTATCTTGGATAGTCCTTTTTTTGATAGCTATTTCCTCGGCTCGTAGAGTCTCCGAGTTATCTGCCTTATAATGTGATTCTCCTTATCTGATTTTTCATACGGATAAGGTAGTCCTGCGTACCAAATCTGGGTTTTTACCTAAGGTGGTATCTAACAAGAATATCAATCACAATCTGGACGTGGTCCGTGCTTTAAAGTTTTTACTTACAAGCTACTAAAGATTTTCGTCAAACATCTGCTTGGTTTGTAGTCTTCTCTGGACAGAGGAGAGATCAAAAGGCTTCGGCAACCTCTCCTTCTTTTTGGCTAAGAAGCTTAATCCGCTTAGCCTATGAGACTGCTGGACAGCAGCCTCCTGAAAGGATTACACCTCATTCCACTAGAGCTGTGGCTTCCACTTGGGCCTTTAAAAATGAGGCTTCTTTTGAACAGATTTGCAAGGCGGCGACTTGGTCTTCGCTTCATACTTTTTCAAAATTTTGCAAATTTGATACTTTTGCTTCTTCGGAGGCTATATTTGGGAGAGAGGTTTTACAGGCAGTGTTTCCTTCCATTTAAGTTCCTGCCTTGTCCCTCCCTTCATCCGTGTACTTTAGCTTTGGTATTAGTATCCCACAAGTAATGGATGATCCGTGTACTGGATACACCTTACAAGAGAAAACACAATTTATGCTTACCTGATAAATTTATTTCTCTTGTGGTGTATCCAGTCCACGGCCCGCCCTGTCATTTTAAGGCAGGTAATTTTTAAATTTAAACTACAGTAACCACTGCACCCTATGGTTCCTCCTTTCTCGGCTTGTTTTCGGTCGAATGACTGGCTATGACAGTTAGGGGAGGAGCTATATTGCAGCTCTGCTGTGGGTTTCCTCTTGCAACTTCCTGTTGGGAATGAGAATATCCCACAAGTAATGGATGATCCGTGGACTGGATACACCACAAGAGAAATAAATTTATCAGGTAAGCATAAATTGTGTTTTTCAGATATACAATATCACAACTGTGACATATGTCAATTATCAAGGGGGGACTTGCAGTCCTTTAGTGATGAAAGAAGTATCTTGGATACTTTCTTGAGCTTAATTCAACTCCTGTCTAATTTCTGCAATACATATTCCAGGTGTAAACAATTGGGAAGCGGATTATCTCAGTCATCAGTCTTTACATCCAGGGGAGTGGTCTCTCCATCCAGATGTATTTTGTCAGATTGTACGAATGTGGGGTCTCCCCGAAATAGATCTGATGGCTTCCCATCTAAACAAGAAGCTTCCCAGGTACCTTTCTCCAGGTCCAGGGATCCTCAGTCGGAGATGGTGCATGCATTAGCAGTTCCTTGGTTTAACCAACTTGCTTACATTTTTTCGCCTCTAGTTCTTCTTCCGAGGTTGATCTCCAAGATCATATTGGAACAATTGCATATGTTTCTAATAACACCAGCATGGCCTCACAGGTTTTGGTATGCGGATCTTGTACGGATGTCCAGTTGCCAGCCTTGGCCACTTCCTTTAAGGCTGGACCTTCTGTCTCAAGGGCCGTTTTTTTATCAGGATCTCAAATCGCTAAATTTGAAGGTATGGAAATTGAATGCTTAGTACTTAGTCATAGAGGTGTCTCTAACTCAGTGATTAATACTATGCTACAGGCTTGTAAGTCTGTTTCAAGGAAGATTTATTATTGGGTTGGAAAACCTATATTTCATGTTGTTTTTCTCATAAATTCTCTTGCCATTCTTTTAGGATTCCTAGAATTTTACAGTTTCTTCAGGTTGGTTTGGATAAAGGTTTGTCTGCAAGTAGCTTGAATGGACAAATCTTTGCTCTTTCTGTTTTATTTCATAGAAAAATTGCTATACTTACTGATATTCACTGTTTTGTTCAGGCTCTGGTTCGTATCAAGCCTGTTGTTAAATCAATTTCTCCTCCTTGGAGTTTTAATTTGGTTTTGAAGGCTTTGCAGGCTCCACCTTTTGAATCTATGCATTCTTTGGATATTAAACTACTTTCTTGGAAAGTGTTGTTCTTTTTGGCTACCTCTTCAGCTAGAAGAATTTCTGAATTGTCTGTTCTCTTTTGTGAGTCTCCTTTTCTTATTTTCCATCAGGATAAGGCTGTTTTGAAGACTTCATTTAAATTTCTGCCTAAGGTTGTGAATTCTAGCAACATTAGTAGGGAAATTGTTGTTCCTTGCTTGTGTCCTAATCCCAAGAATACTCTTGAAAGATCTCTACATTCTTTGGATGTTGTAAGAGCTTTGAAATATTATGTTGAAGCTACTAAATATTTAAGGAAGGCTTCTAGTCTGTTGTTTTTTCTGGTCCTAGGAAAGGTCAGAAAGCCTTTGCCATTTCTTTGGCATCTTGGTTAAAGCTTTTGATTCACAAGGCTTATTTAGAGGCGGGACAGTCTCCGCCTCAAAGAGTTACAGCTCATTCTACTAGATCAGTCGCCACTTCTTGGGCTTTTAAGAATGAAGCTTCGGTTGATCAGATTTGCAAAGCAGCAACTTGGTTTTCTTTGCATACATTTACTAAATTTTACCATTTTGATGTATTTGCTTCTTCTGAAGCAGTCTTTGGTAGAAAGTTCTTCAGGCAGCTGTTTCAGTTTGATTCTTCTGCTTATGATTTAATTTTTTTCTTGAAATTTATGTGAAATTTATAAGAAAAACTTATTTTTTTGTGGATTTAATTTTTTTTAGCGGAATTAGCTGTTTTTATTTTATCCCTCCCTTTCTAGTGACTCTTCTGTGGTCTCCCACGTCTTTGGTATTTCTATCCCATACGTCACTAGCTCATGGACTCTTGCCAATTACATGAAAGAAAACATAATTAATTTCTTTCATATTGGCAAGAGTCCATGAGACCCACCCTTTTTTATGGTGGTTATGATTTTTGCTATAAAAAGCACAATTTTATTTCCGGTTCCTCTTTTTTTATGCTTTTTTAATCCTTATTTTATCACCCCACTACTTGGCTATTGGTTAAACTGAATTGTGGGTGTGGTGAGGGGTGTATTTATAGGCATTTTGAGGTTTGGGAAACTTTGCCCCTCCTGGTAGGATTGTATATCCCATACGTCACTAGCTCATGGACTCTTGCCAATATGAAAGAAATGAATTTATCAGGTAAGTTTTTACATAAATTGTTTTTCTTTTACTAGCTGTACATGCATATGCTTAGTCATGTGTCTGATACATCTAAATTACACTATTTTTCTTTTTTGGCACAGGATAAAGAAGCTACTTCCTATATTAAAGATGAACTGCTATCAGTTAATGAAAATTAATATTGCTACTTCTAAAATACCACTTGATGAAGGACACTGATGAGTCATGTTTGACACGAAGGCCTGAAGAGATTATCTTGGAGATTAAAGGGAGTTGTGTGAAGAACATTAGCATATCTCTTTAGAGGGACAAGTGACCAAATGCTTAGCTTCTTACAAAAAACGCTTTAAATTCCAGAGCACCTGCATTAGTCATGTACATGTTCTGTAATACAGACAAACCCATTTTAGGTGGTTCCCTATCATTAACTTCCTGTGCTCTGCTTCCTAAGGCTTCTGGTACTACTACATAAAGCGTTATTGAAAAGTCTGAAAATAATTCCACTTCTATTAATTCCTGCTTTTCATTCAACTGTTCTTTTTCATATTTTTAAACTGTGAAGAAATGAATACCCTCTGCTGCTATTCCTTTTAATTTGTTTTAGTAAGTTCACCAGACTTATCAACACTAAGGGCTCGATTTATCAAGCCGTTTGCGGCATTACGACTGTAGGTCCTCAAATGATACCCTGCAGTCAGTATTTATAAAGCAGCGGCCATCAGACCGCTGCTTCCTATCCTTTTCTCCACCTCTTAGGTAGAGAATTTTAATATTCCCGATCTTGTCCGACTGGGGAGATTGACGGCTCCTGCCCGCGCGTGATTGGCTGTGCGCGGGCAGGGGGTGGTGTTGCACAAGAGCACAAAATAACGCATACATACGCCCCTGTCTGCTGTCACTTGATATATCGAGCCCTAAGCAGTAATCTGTTGTAAAAGTAATTTATTCCAGACAAAATTACTGCTGTCCTATTATCAGTTTTAATTTAAAGTCTTGTTATTTTTGCATTCTATGTCTGTCTGCCAGACTGGAATGTGTGTGGGGGCTGTGGCCGACAAATCATAGCCCTCACAGTAACAAGGAAGACAGCAAAATAGAAAGTAATATATCTTACATTCACAGCTATACAAGCTTATTTAATAAGTGACGGCCTCACACTGATTTAGATCTAAACAAATGCAGATCCTTGTCTGCCCTAAACCCCTTAATAACCAATTATATTTCAGTATATTTTATATCTGCATAGTTATAACAGTACCATATATTTAGCAGTTTGTTTGAATGCTAAAATACTATAAAAATATTATTTACATGCTACTGACACTAGCAATATTAATGAGAGTTCAGCTATAACTGACAAGCCTGCATCATTATGTTGACTACAAAGATAGTGAATTCTATGAATATACTTAATTATTCCAATACTTCACTTTGAGTCTAGTTAGCCGTGTGCCGAAAGAATAGAAATGTTTCCCTGGTTTGTTTTTGTCAAACCATCTGTAATTCATCACAATATTACAGATAGTCTTCGGTCGTACAACCTGAATTTTAAAATTGCACATGTGGTGAAAAAAAAACTGCTGTTCCAGCTGTTGAGTTAACCATAAGTCTGTGTTTTCATTTATTAAATAAATGAATAACTAAAGTTTTTACTCTGAAGCACTGAAATGTATTTTGTTTTAAGTTACATTTTAATAAACTTATTTTGGTATTGAAAAGACAAAACTAAACATATGTAATTATATATATTACCCGACCAATATAAAGATTATGACTAAACGCTTAGATTGTATATGGAATATATAGTGCAGGTATAGGAACATTTTCACCTATCTGCCTTATATGTTTTATTTAATTTGAACTCTTTCAATAGTCATGACTTTAAAAAAGGGGGAAATATTTTTATGAATTGTAAATGCAGCTTTTAGAAAAATAAGCGTGGTTACCATTGTGCTTGAATATATTTATACTAGTCCTAAAGCCCGTTCACACGGGCCGTGTTGTGTGTTATCTCTCTCTCTCTCTCTCTCTCACTCTCTCCCCTGTCTCTCTCTCTCTCCCCTGTCTCTCTCTCTCTCTCTCCTGTGCTGCCCGGTTCTCCCCTGCGCGCGCGATCAGCTGTGCTGCCCGGTCCTCGCGCTGCTGTCGGGTGGGTGCGCGTGCGATCAGCTGCAAGAGTTTGTCTGAACTGCGCATGACGGCTTCAGACAAACTCTTGTCTTTTATAATATGGGATATACAATTATTAATATTAAATGTATGATAAATAAGCACATTAATACAACTAAACTTTACTTGGCTCTCCTAATATATTCTGCAATTTCATCTTCCCTTCATTTTTTTTGTTAGTCTGGATTAACTTGTGTTTAGAAAACAAGTGCACTGACTGATAAACTGTTTTTCTCTGTTTTTATTGATCTGACTAAATAAAGTGAATATTTTGTCTGTATAATTTTTATAACTTGAAAAAGATTATATATACGCAGATACAAGGATGGGAAATATCACTATAGTTTATTAGGTCCTTATGATCATTAACTTGCTGGCACGGAGGGAGACACATGATGCATTCAAATAAAAGATTAGTCTGAGAATAACATGTAGATTTAATTTTTAAAGTTGCATTAGTTGTTTAAAGATTGACAAAATAAGTGTAAAGTTAAAATGTCTATAAAACAATGTTGTAACTTAGTTTACTTTCTCTGCTCTGGCCAATTAGGGACAGTTATAGATAGGTCACTAGAGTGTGCAGCCAATGGCTGTGTGGAATATAACGGTGTTCTGCCCTTTCATTTCTAACAGGAACTGAAATGCTCACAATTTCAGAATGGAATTACAGGAAAAGGGGACAAAATAAATAATGAAAGTATATTGTAGAGGTTTTTTTTATATATACGATTTATCATTTTATATTACCATCTCAAAGTGTTTAATGTACCTGTAATGGAGTGAGAGTGCGAGTCATTTGGCTATATATACAGTATCTCACAAAAGTGAGTACACCCTTCACATGTTTGTAAAATGTTATTATATCTTTTCATGTGACAACACTGAAGAAATGACACTTAGCTACAATGTAAAGTAGTGAGTGTACAGCCTGTATAACAGTGTAAATTTGCTGTCCCCTCAAAATAACTCAACACACAGCCATTAATGTCTAAACCATTGGCAACAAAAGTGAGTACACCCCTAAGTGTAAATATCCAAATTGGGCCCAAAGTGTCTATATTTTGTGTGGCCACCATTATTTTCCAGCACTGCCTTAACTCTCTTGGGCATTCTTGTGCATCATCTTTCGAAGAGGCTTTCTTATGGGACGACTGAGTGGAACCTGTCATGTGAAACCACTGTATGGTCTTGCCCACCATGCTTCCGCTCAGTTTCAGGGTCTTTGCAATCTTCTTATAGCCTAGGCCATCTTTATGTAGAGCAACAATTCTTTTTTTCAGATCCTCAGAGAGTTCTTTGCCATGAGGTGCCATGTTGAACTTCCAGTGATCAGTATGAGAGAGTGTGAGAGCGATAACACCAAATTTAACACACCTGCTCCCCATTCACACCTGAGACCTTGTAACACTAACAAGTCACATGACACCGGGGAGGGAAAATTGCTAATTGGGCCCAATTTGGACATTTCCACTTAGGGGTGTACTCACTTTTGTTGCCAACGGTTTAAACATTAATAGCTGTTTGTTGAGTTATTTTGAGGGGACAGCAAATTTACACTGTTATACAGGCTGTACACTCTGTACTTTACATTTTAGCAAAGTGTAATTTCTTCAGTGTTGTCACATGAAAAGATAAAATGTTAACGAAAATGTTAGGGGTGTATTCACTTTTGTGAGATACTGTGTGTATATATATATATATATATATATATATATATATAGAAACTTCTCAAAAGGAAGAGGCACTCACAGGTCTTGGTGTGCAAAAAAGTACTTTTATTAATACATAAGTTCAGTCGTCAACGTTTCGGTCCTCGCAGGGACCTTTGTCAAGACCGTTTTAGGATATCAAAGTGTTTAGCCGTCAGCGGTGACAGCTAAACACTTTGAAATCCTAAAACGGTCTTGACAAAGGTCCCTGCGAGGACCGAAACGTTGACGACTGAACTTATGTATTAATAAAAGTACTTTTTTGCACACCAAGACCTGTGAGTGCCTCTTCCTTTTGAGAAGTTTCTACCTATTTACCATAGAGTGCACCCAGGCGCATACCACTTACAGTGAGTGCTTGGATCCCAAAATCTTGTGTATATATATATATATATATATATATATATATATATATATATATATATATATATATATATATATTTTGTACAAAAGACTGTGTAAAACCACACTATTCTATATGACAATAAAAATGCATATACAAATAATATTAGTGAAATGTCCAAAAGTCCAAAGGAAATGTATCCAAAAGAAGGCAGCAAGACCAAAAGGTAAGTGAAGATTCCCTGGCAAACTTCACCAAAAACAATATACACAAAAGACTGGGTGTCAGCGCCTTCCTTCTGTGACAACTATGGACAAAAAGGTGTATAGACTATTATGGGGTAACAAGTCCTCTATCACCACACACTTCTAAGATCCTCAATCCATATGAGGTAAGTAGCCACCGTTTGTAAAAAAAAAAAAAACGCCCAACTTGCTGGTGTCTCCAGGTCCGTAGTGCAGAGAGAAACGGAAACCAGAAAGGTTACTCAGCTATGCAGAGTCTGAAGTGCTTGATCAAAATATCCACGGTATCCCACTCACAAGTCAGACCTCAATCGCTATGAGGTAAGAGTAAGGCGAACAATAATACCTTCCTAAAATAGATGGATACCGAAGAAATAACCACCTCACCCCAGGACCTTCCTTTGCTACGCAAGCAGGTGTCTCTATGGCTTTTACTCCTTCTCTGGTAGGTGGCTTGTTTCCTCCAGAGGTTACGGCACGGTTCCACATGGCCATATCTATGGCGCTGGCTCATTTATATCTCCCTAGTGAAATATTTTTAAGGTATAGTCCGTGTTCTGTCAACCAGGGCCCGTCGGGCGTGGGATTGCCTGATTCAGTTCGGCCTTCTGGGGAAGCATTGGCCTCTGAGGCTACAGGGGCCCAACCTCGAGACCGGGGTCGCCTATCGATCCGGCGAGGGATAATTTTGCCTTCCGTTATAGGCTGGCACGTCTTCGTGTCCTACTAAGACATGTTTTGGCAGTGCTGGAGGATTCCAGTCCTAGTGGGCCGAGGGATCCTCGGCCTTAGATGCCAGAGGGCAAGCTGGGTTAGACGTTTGGGGATGAAGCTAATCTCCTTGACGTCTGTTTTTCTTTCTTTTATGTATCGGTTCCAGTTCTGAGCTTGGGTGAATGGGGCCTCTGAACGGCTGGTCCTGTTGGCGTACCCATTCTCCTTGGGCGTTCACCCGTGTGTGCCACATTACTTTTATTTTGATCGGTATAGAATGTATTTCATTTGTTTTTAATAAGCTCACGTCTGATATAATTTCCGTTTTGGGAGCGTTCCTTCTCTGGAACTGATACTTGCGATTTTGTGGTCGCGTAGGCACTTCCTTGGAAGGTGCACACTTTTGATTAAGAACGAACTTATGTTTCTAGTTCATATTATCAAACCTTCAGGTCGATTTTTCTTGGACCTTCGACAGTTCTGGAGTGTTCTTGTACCAGGCAGGTACTGGTCAGACGCTATATGCTGTTAATTGGGTTCATGTCACCCTTGTGGTGATGATTATCCTGTCGGATTCTGAATGTCACTTTGGCCTATTGATATGGACTCCAGGCTCGGATTCTACTACGAAGTATAGAGGCCTAGCGTGTAGATCCAACGCTTCTGGAAGGAATGTTGTTACCTCCGATTTTAGTTGGTCTTTTTCTTTCAATTTGCTTGGGATACGTGACTGACTTTTTAAGACCTCATCGTGGTTTCTAAAGGTCCCTGTGGACTCAGAACCGTAGTTTCACATTTCTTTAGGGTTTGGAGATGTGTATGACTTTGGGAGGTCTAGTATTCCGGGTGGTGGACGATTTACATTTTCACTTTCGGCATCTTCCAGTTGTTGACTCTTGTAGCCCAGTCACATTCCTTTTGGCGGTGGCAGAGTCTCCTTTTCTTCCCGTCTTGGGTTGGGTCATCAGTGTCTGGAAGTGCGGGCATGTCCTCCTTCCTTTTCTCAGTGTCTCGTTTGCTCTAGTGCTTGGAGTGCAGGGGGGTGGATCACCCCGTTCTTTCTGCCAGGAGCGGCAAGGCTCCCATTGTTATTCCTGTTACAGAATTTCCGGGAGTCCGATCCTGGGAAGATCTCTGGAGACTGTCGTCTTCTTAATCTAGGAACTGCCCCTTGTCATACCGTGATCTTTAGACTCTCGGGTGCTTCAACCTTATGGATATCTAGCCTTTTGGGCTTGTGAGTAGGAGGTCAGGGGTCAGATACAGACCTTCGCCTTTCTGGGGTCAAGAAAATGACCATTTATATACACCAGCGTGTAGATCAGGTGGTTAAGCCTGTCTACAAAGGATTACCTTATGATCCGATGTGGTTGCCGTTTTCTTAGACCGGTCAGGAGTTTGTTAGACTCTTGGGTTTGAGGCTGTTGCTGGTACTCTACGTCTGGGGTGGCGAAGTCCCATAGTGTAGTGGTTATAACGTCTGCTTAAAGGGACACAAAACCCAAATTTTTTCTTTTGTGATTCAGATAGAGCATGCAATTTTAAGCAACTTTCTAATGTACTCCTATTAGCAAGTTTTCTTCATTTTCTTGCTATCTTTATTTAAAAAACAAGAATGTAAGTTTAGATGCCGGCCCATTTTTGGTGAACAACCTGGGTTGTTTGGTGAACAACCTGGATATCTAGCCTTTTGGGCTTGCGAGTAGGAGGTCAGGGGTCAGATACAGACCTTCGCCTTTCTGAGGTCAAGAAAATGACCATTTATATACAACAGCGTATAGATCAGGTGGTTAAGCCTGTCTACAAAGGATTACCTTATGATCCGATGTGGTTGCCGTTTTCTTAGACCGGTCAGGAGTTTTTTTTTGAAGGAGGTATTTGAAGCCTTTGGCTGGGGTGTCTTTGCCTCCTCCTGGTGGCCAGGTTCTGAATTCCCAAAAGTAATGAATGCAGCTGTGGACTCTTCCCGTCAGAAGAAAAGAAAATTATCAGGTAAGCATAATTTATGGTTTTGGTTTTTTTGCATTTTTGTTCCTGATATATTTAATTCTGTTAAAATTACTAAAGTTTTTTAAAGACCCTGTAATATGCCAGATGCGTTATTTTAAAGCCTTTTTTTTTAGTAAAAAACAAACATTTAATAATTCACAATATCTGATGTTCCACTATTTATGTTCTTCATTAGATCAAAAGGTTTTCTTTATGACATGAACTGGAGCAAATAATGGTGTGGTTTTCAGCATTAAATCAAGAGTTTCAGATTTGAAGCAATGAAAAGAATTCTTTGTCTGTGAGTGTCAGACACATTACAAAGAGAAGCTGATCTATTTCAGACAGATGGAAGTGTCATTTACAGCAGACACTGTGTTCCTGTATGACTCCTGGCAATGTGTAGTAAAGAGAACAAAGTGTGTAATACATAGGTAGTATAGAGTAATTGCATGAGCTGTGTATCATTTTTATAAAAATAAACTAAAGTTGGCAAAAATCAAATGGGCACTGACAGACTACTCATGAGTAATTATGAGTAATTAAAAATTGTTTTTATTTAGTTCATTTCTCAGTAAAATTATACCTATATATTGAAGAAACCTGAAAATCACAAACTTTCATAATTTGGACAGAGCATGCAGATTTAAAAGACTTTTCAATTTACTGCTATTATTAAATTGTATTTGGGTTTGTTCCCATGGTATCCTTTGTTGAAGACCATACAGAATTTAATATCAGGATTGGAAAGGATGTTCTATTTGAAACCTAAAAGTTCAGTTTAAACTTTCAGGTCCCTTTAAAGTGATGCTAAATAATGTACATTTTTATCTATCTGTGAAAACTACAATGTGTGTATATGTGTGTATATATATATATATATATATATAAGTGTTTGTTTTCACCTTGGGTCAGTCTGTTCTCTACCCCTTCCAGCTCCTATTCTGTAGTGTAGTGAGTGACCATCCTACTCATTACGTTATTCTGTAGCGTAGTGAGTGACCAACCTACTCATTACGTTATTCTGTAGCGTAGTGACCAACCTCATAACGTAGTCACTAATGTGCGCTCGAGATATCAGAGCTAATACACATGCACAGAGCCTCTGTGCAGCCTCTCCAATATTTGTTGATACCCCTGTCGAGCATTGTAAATCATTTGGGCAAATGAGTGCAGGTACCATGCAGCAATGCACAAGACTGGATGAGTGACTAAAAGAAAAAAAATAATAATAATCAAGGGGGAGTGAAAATTAATAATGCTCTTATAGAGCAACATCTTAAACTTTACCATCGCTTTAAAGGGACATGAAACCCAAATTTTTTCTTTCATGATTCAGATATACAATTTTACAATAATTTACTTCTATTATCTAATTTGTTTCATTCTCTTGGTATCATTTGTTGAAGGAGCAGCAATGCACTAATGGTTTCTAACTGAACACATTGGTGAGCAAATCACAATTGAGATATATATATATATATATATATACATATATATATATACAGCCACCAATCAACAGCTAGAACCTAGGTTGTCTGCTGCTTCTGAGCTTGCCTAGATAAACCTTTCAGCAAAGGCTAACAAGAGAAGGAAGCAAATTAAATTATAGAAGTAAATTGGAAAGTTGTTTAAATTGTATTCTCTATCTGAATCATGAAAGAAAATTTTTGGGTTTCATGTCCCTTTAAGAAAAAAAAAAGCTTCTTATCCACATGGAGAGGTGGAAAACTCTGAAATTAAATGTCCCTAGGCTCCTCAACTATCTATTATAAGATAAGTACCAGCCTGGTAGGAAAAACGGGTGGGAAATGTTTGGTTTCATTTAGTTAACCAAAATATAAGACTTTCTTTTTATTTCTATACCTAATGTCTAGACAAACTAAGCTTCCTCAAATATGTCTTCATGTCAGAGATAATGTCACATAATAGCCACTAGCCAGAGAATGCAGCATCACCCCTTAGATTATTGACATTAGTATTGTAAAACTTTTTTTAGTCTAATGCATGTTGCACATTGGTTGCCCGTTATTCTCTTATAGCAAAAATAGAATAAATACAATTTTTCACCAAGTTATAGTGCGAGCAGGTGCCTGTAATCCTCCTAGCTTGGTCTATATTGATATTATTTGCTGTACACCCTGTATATCTCTGCAGAATTAGTACATTACAAATAAAGATAATAGTACTCAATTAGTACTAGGCAGATGGGCACTAGGGCTCGTGAACATTATAACGATGTGACGAATTATAGATTCTACAGTAGCCCAGCACTTCAATGGATTACACTTTACAAATGTTGGTAAGTTTTCAATTAAGGCAATTGATGGGGCAAGAATGCCAATCAGAGGAGTAAATAAATCCAACATTTTGGATAAAAAGGAGTTGTACTGGATATTTAATTTAAAAACGAGATTTCCTAGTGGAATGAACAAAGAAAGGGACATTAGCTATTTTGTATAGACCAGTGATTTTTAACCTTTTTTTTGCCGTGGCACACTTTTTTACATTAAAAAATCCAATGGCACACCACCATCCCAAAATTTAAAAAAAATCACACATTGTAGCCTAATACAGCATATATATATACACATACACACAAACACACACATACTGTATGTATTGTGCTGTTATGCCATGCCTCCTACAAACTACCCCTGCACTGGGAGTAAAAAATAAGCAAAGTTTAAAAAATATGTCACACTGTTGTCAGTCTGCCGTGGCACACCTGAGGATCTCTCACGGCACACTAGTGTGCCACGGCAGACTGGTTAAAAAACACTGGTATAGACCATTAGTTCCTATTCTATGAGTGGAGGTTGAAAACAGTGTAGTTTAAAGGGACAGTCAAGTCCAAAAAAAACTTTCATGTTTCAAATAGGGCATGTCATTTTAAACAACTTTCCAGTTTACTTTTATCACCAATTTTGCTTTGTTCTCTTGGTATACTTAGTTGAAAGTTAAACCTAGGAGGTTCATATGCTAATTTCTTAGACCTTGAAGGCCGCTTCTCTAATCTAAATGTATTTTGATAGTTTTTCACCACTAGAGGGCATTAGTTCACGTGTCTCATATAGATAACATTGAGCTCATGCACATGAATTTACCATAGAGACAGCTTTGATTGGCTGAAATGCAAGTCTGTCAAAAAAACTGAAATAAGGGGGCAGTCTGCTGAGGCTTAGATACAAGGTAATTACAGAGGTAAAATGTGTATAATTATAACTGTGTTGGTTATGCAAAACTGGGGAATTGGTAATTAAGGGATTATCTATCTTTTAAAATAACAAAAATTCTGGTGTTGACTGTCCCTTTAACTTAGAGTATATCATAGGGGTATGTGTTGTTCACATTAACTCCGATATTAATACTTAACACGTTGTCTAACCTTCAATTATAGGATTTCTGTGGTATATCTTTGTGGTATGTTATAGTTATGTCTTTGAATGTTATGTTTATTTTAACTTGTAACGTAAAAATATTGCTATGTCTCTTTCCATTATATCAGTAATTTCTAAGTATCTATGATAACGATACATCATATGTAGAATTTTTTTTTTTTTAAGTTTTCTCTTTTATTATATATGGAAAAGTTGTTTTTTACATTTAGTAAACTGGATTAATATATTGTTTAATTTTACTTGTGCAGATAATGTACTTAACTTTGACACACACACATATATATATAAAAAATATTATTATACTTTATTTATGAAGCGCCATCATATTCTGCAGCGCAGTCCATGGATACAGTTCATTTAAATAAAACAATAATATATAACTTGTTAGAGACAGGACAAAATTTACAAACACATACAGGAGGAATTGAGGGCCCTATTCCCTTACAATCTAGAAGGGTTGGAGGTTGAGAAACAGGAGGTGAGGACTGCAAGATTGAGAAAGATGTTAATGCCGAGTTAGATGAGGGAAATGTTAGGTAATTGAAATTAATGTATTACTGAGTTGGGTGGTAGGCTTCTCTGAACAGAAAAGTCTTCAGAGAGCATTTAAAGGAAGAAAGATTAGGGCAAAGAGGGTAGGTGCTGCACGACAGAAGTCCTGCAGTCTAGCATGAGAGGAGGTGATAGTTGCAGATGCAAGGAGCAGGTCATTGTTGGATCTTAGTAGGCGGGCTGGAGTATACTTGTTGATTGTAGAGGATAGGTAGAGGTGAGTGGTGTTGGTGAGCATTTTGTATGCAAGAGGGAGAATTTTTTATTTAATTCTGCTGTGAATGAGGAGCCAATGAAGGGACTCGCAGAGAGGTGCAGCAGATATAGAGCGACGGGAAAGGTGGATCAGCCTGGCAGAGGCATTTAGGATGGATTGAAGGTGAAGAGTCGGGAAAGAGGAAGGCCAGTAAGTAGTTTATTGCAGTAATCAAGTCAGGAAATAACAAGGGAGTGGATTATTTGCTTTGTGGAATCTTGGAAATATTGTGTAGATGGTTGCGGCAGGATGTAGAAAGTGATTGGATATGGGGGACGAAGGATAGATTTGAGCCAGGTGTAACTCCAAGCCAGCGGACTTGGGGCGATGGGGAAATGGTGATGCCGTCAACAGGGATAGAGAAGTCACAAGTCGGTGTAGAGCTTGAGGGGGGATAAGGAGCTCAGTCTTGGACATGTTAATCTTTAGGTGGTGAGAGGCCATCTAGGAAGAAATACCAGATAAGCAGTCGCTGACATGAGAAAGGACAGAGGGAGAGAGCAGGGGTGGAGAGAAAGATTAGCAATTATACCCCCACTATTTCTACTAGCAACTAATACACATCAGGGATTTTATCCCCAGTTGCCAGAAACATATACTAATCAAGAAATTCACAGCTGCCACTAACACAGTAAGATATATTTATTGATAAAGATCAATAATTGTACCCTTCAATACACACACTGCTTTTCACAACCATTACTGTGGCTTAACCCTTTCAGCTATGAGTAGCACACAAAGGGCTAGATTACAGGGGATCGCTAACTGTTGCGTGCAAGCGATATCAGGTTTATCACGGGTGTTTTTATTCTAGCGTAACGGTTAATCAGAGCTCAATAGTGCTCGAGCTAACTTGTTTACTTTCAATTTGTAATACATGTTGAAAGTAAATTTAGCGTGCGTCAAGTTAGCGTGAGTCCAGAGCTCTGATTAAGCGTTACGCTAGAATAAAAATACAGTTAAAAGTACAGTTAGACTTATAATAACACTATCTAATAAAAAAAATTAATTTAAATTGCAATAAAAAGTTATAAGGGCTCAAAGATATGAGGTTTCAGGTGTTAGAAAAAAAGGTGTCTAAATGTGTGTGTGTGTGTATATATATATATATATATATATATATATATATATATGTGTGTGTGTGTGTGTGTGTGTGTGTGTGTGTGTGCGCGCGCAGATGTATTTATGTGTCCTTTTATTCTTAAACACATATATGTCTGTATATACCTATACCTGCATATCTATTCCTATTGATATAAGGGTATAGATAGGTATTTTACATTAACAGTATATATATATATAAATACATTATTTTCCATGTGAAGAACATAGGAATGCAAAATAGGCGTTTATATATATATATATATATATACCTAGCTTGAAATAGGTGCACTCTCACAAACACAAATTCAAATGCCAGTGTGCTGAGAAAATATTCAATATAAATGTTGCGAAAACAGCACTCTCTGTTCTTACCAATGGTGAATAAATCCTTTAATAACCAGTGATGTTTCTGGGAATACACCCCTTCTACAGACATAAATACATACTGTACATACATATATAGGTACAGATTTATATTGTACAAAAAAAACTACAGTATATATATAAAATGTATTTATGAATAAGTAGAACAGATGCTGCTATGTTAAGAGCATTTGAATGTGACATATTAATATTTATTGCCTGGTTAGCACACTTAAGTTGGAGTTTGCACTACTTGTTGTTAGGTGTTAGTTTTTTTCCCCTCACTGAAGTCTATGGGAGAATACATCAACTTGATCAGGTTATTGTAACTTCTGGCGTTTTGCGTGCATTGGGTTAGCGCAGGAGCGAAAACTTATTACTTTCAACTTGTAATACACATGGTATCCGATGTGCCCAAAAACCTAAAGAGCGGTAATTAGCGCTCCACTCGTAATCTAGCCCATAGTGTGATAAAGGTTACAAATATAGTGGCGCCTCTCCAGGGTGGCTGCCAGAGAAATTATAATTATTATTATCAGTTATTTGTACAGCACCGATAGGTTCCAAAGCGCTGTAGAAATGGGTCTAATATGAAAGGTGACAGTTATGGGAGGCAAAGGGATAGAGGGCCCTGCCGAGAGTTCCTGTCTTGTAAATCAGCCCTAATGAAGGTGATCTACAAAGCAGCTAGGCTCATAGCTTACATGCTAAGGGGATAACTAAAGGAGGAGAGGGAGAAATAATATGTGCACTGCCTGCAGCCATCTTGTAAAGCCTGCCATCATATTGCCAAACAAAATAAACTCTGTCAGTTGGCGGCACTTGTTTGTAGGATATTGCAGGTGCCAAAATGTAAGGATTTAAAGAGGCATTAAACACATTTCATTCTCACAAAAAGTTTAAAAGGACAGTCTAAACCAGAATTATTGTTGTTTAAAAAGATGGATAATGCTTTTACTGCCCATTCTCCAGCTTTGCAGAACCAACATTGTTATTTGAATATACTTTATAACATTTAAACCTCTAAATTTCTGCCTGTTTCTAAGCCACTACAGACAGCCTCTTATCACGTGCTTTTTTATTAGCTTTTCACAAGAGGCTGCTCATTCATGTGTGTCATATAGATAACATTGTGCTCTCTCCCATGGAGTTGTGCATGACACAGCACTATGACTAAAATGCAAGTCAATAGAGATAATAATTAAATAGCCATGTGATCAGGGGGCTGTCAAAAGAGGCTTAGATACAAGTCAATCACAGAGGTTAAAAGTATATTAATATAACCGGGTGTCTGTGCAAAACTGGGGAATGGGTAAAAAAAGGGATTATTTATCTTTTTAAATAATAAAAATGTTGGAGTTGACTGTCTCTTTAATTAGTATCTCCCTAATTTGACACAGCAAAGAAAATTTAAAAAAAAAATCACACTTAATTTTTATGTGTTGTTTCCCTGGATTGCAGCACAATGCAAACGGGCAATCTGTGTGCTTTTAAAATATATTTGTATGAAGATATGTTGCTGATGTATAAATGGGAATAAGGAAAAGAGTACAAGATTCAATAGTGCATATTCTATTCACAAACCACAAACTGTACCAGCAGGATCTGATGATGTTGGGACTGAGGTTTAACCCCTTGGATGCCAGAGACATGAGGGTAGCAATACTTCCTGAATTAAAGTGAGAGATTAGTAAACTCATATAGTTTATCATCTGCAATTAGATGACCTGCAAACCTCTTATCAATAGAAAAAAAAACAACTAGAGCTTGTGTAAAACTGTAGATATTTGTATTATGTATTAAATGTTACAATCCATTGTAAAAAGATAGCAGAAGATAAAAGTCATTTCTGCCACTTAAACATCAAAGCAAAGCTATAGGTATTGTTAAATGTCATTACTTACACGTGACCTATTTTAAAGTCAATAAAAAACACACAAATTAATTTACAATGCAATATAGTGACGTTTTAGCAAGTGCAACAAAAACAAGGTTTTTTTTTATTTACAATTTACATTTAATGTAATTGTTAATCTTTTCGATTCTGTAATTTTTTTTTTAAAAAAGGCAAAGAATTATTTTGTAAAGTCAAATATAATACAAAATCATGTATTTCAATATATAGTTTACTGTCACAAAAATATAGTAATACACATTAGTAAAACAAAAAATACAGTAAAGCTTATTAACATTGCAAATACAATATATATATGTGTGTGTATTGTTTAATAACAAATATATAAAATATAGATTAACTGAACATTTTGGCTTTAATATATTGACCCATTGGCAAGTTCGTTTTAACGTAGTTTTATGTAAAAGAATAATTTCCTATAAAACAAATTAATTAGTTTTAAGCTTTATCACTTACATTTGTTTGAATTTCAAAATGACTGTAAAGTTAACGAGACATAATTAGCAACTGTGGTTTATTTAACTAATTGCTAAGGAATTCCCTTGGGTTATTTTGTTGTTTTGCCCTATATTGTATAGTAGGAGATATGTTACAAAGCAAAATGTATTTGTTTTTTTGTATAAAGATTGTATCCTGGGCACAGTTAATCTGTCACATTCACAACTATGTTAGATTTGATACATTTGTTAATTATCACCCTGAAAAACCAAATGTAAACTGTGCTAGTCACAGACAAGAATACTAATGAGAGAATATTCCTATGAAAACAAAAAGAATACGTTTTATTTAACTTCACTGGATGTGGTTTAGTTAAATAACCCTTTATATGCCACATGTAACCCTTTCTATTAAAATCTTAAACAGGTTACCTGTCACGTGGCTTTATGGCTCTCTAGAATTTGCAACCAAGTATTTCTATTAACCCTTTCGTTATCAGATCTGCGGAGCTTGTCTTTTTTACATTAACCTATTAGCTACCAGAACGTGCTGCGTTTCTCTGACAACAAATGGGTTAACACAATGTCAACACAGAAGTTTTTCAGAACTACATATTAATAGATGCTTCAGAGATCACACTGAGGACTTGTAAGGAGTTTACTTGTGAAATGAAAAGGCTGTAACTCCTGTCCTGAGATGAGGGCAGCTTATTCCTTCTGAATCACACAGGACTGATCCTTCCTTGTGTTCCTTGCCTGGGACAGACCACAGGGTGGCTTACTCACCCCAGGGAGAATTCAGCTACAAGCAACTTCCCCAGTAAGCAGCTAATGAGGAAAGCCTGTCTCACCAGGGCTCCTCCTTGTGTTTTCTATTCTGAGGTTTCAGAGTGTCAGAGCAGCTCTAAGTGCCAGCAAGTACACTGGATTCACAGTAAGTGGAGAGATTTTGCTATAATGAACGTTTATACTTGTGCACATGGTAGGTGATATGAGAGTGTGTTTATGCATCTGATCTGGAAACTAGTAGATGAATTCCAGAAGACAGAGTGTTTTTGTTTATTAGATTTCTTATGTCTATACTTAAAGTGTTTATTTGATTCTAATTTTTTTAATAGTATTTAGAAATCCATATCAGGTCCCTAACTCGTTAAATTTAATACAGTGTGGCTGTAGTTTAACACTAGCTCATTTAAACACATATGTGCAAGCTTGTTGCTGGGTTGGTTTAGTTTGGTGAGTCTGTATACCTGAAGCACATAGATCTGATCTGAGTTAAGGTGGGGTTCCTAAAGTGATTTGACCCCTTCTCAGTGTCACTGAGACCCCATAGGGAAGTGGCTTTAAAGCTAACCCATTAATGCAGTCCATGGTGAGTTTGTCTTTTGGGTTGGCATGAAATGAGCACTGGTGTAGAAAAATACTGGTAAAGAGAAAGATCTCCAACATGGACAATTGATCTCCAATACACCTCCTCTTGCCAAGGGAGAAGATCATTACCCCATAAACGAGGTCTCTGTTTAGTTGTCCTTTTTCATCTAAGAATCTCTCAGGTTCAAAGACCTCAGGGTTTGTCCATTTGTCCTCGTCGTGATTAACTGACCACTGATTAACGAAAACTACTGTGTCTTTTGGAATGTAGAATCCATCAATGATTACATCACTGGTAGTGGAGTGTGGAATGGTGACTGGTACAAAGCTAGTGAAGCGCATAGTTTCATATATGAAGGCTACAACATAAGGTAGCCGGACTTTGTCCTCAGCTGAGGGCAGTCTGCCCTCCCCCACCACTAGATCAATCTCCTCCTGCAGCTTGCACTGGATGTGAGGGTACTTGATGAGCATCAGGATTATCCACGACAGTGCAGTGGACACAGTGTCTTGTCCAGCCCCCAGGAGATCTGTTACTGTCCCTTCTACATAGTCCTTACTCAGCCCATCTCCTGCCCCTGCACCGTGCTCTATGTTACTTATGAAGGCATCACTCATATCTCTGGTGACTTCAGGATTGTAGGTCTGCCGGTGCTGGGTTATTTTAACTTTTACAAAATCAAAGAATTCCACATTAAGTTCTTTAAAGCTATTGTAGAGGCTTCGTATTGGGTTTGGGAATATCTGGAGCCAGGGCATGATGTCAACCAAACTCCCAGCACCCACTGTCTGTCCAAACTTATCATTTCTCCCTACCAATGCTCTGAACTCCTGGTCATCATGACTATAACGTTTACCAAAACACAAGGCGCAGATTACATTAGCAATGGCTACTGTGCATTCGTGGTATGGGTCAAAGAAGCGACCGTCACTGCTCAGTTGCAAGAACACCTGCATCAGGTTTTGCACCTCAGCTACTACATGCTGTTCAAAAAGCGTGGTGGTTTTGGTGTTGAGAGTAGAGAAAGCTCTGAGAGTTGAGTGCGCTATTCTTTTATGAGCTTTCCAGAGGTCACTGTAGCCACCAAATGCCATGCTTTTACCCCCAGACACTAGCTGGAAAGAGGTGAAATTGGGTCTCCCAGCAAATTCTGCACTGTGCTTCACTAAGGCTTGTCTTATTGTGGTATCTCCATTCAACACAACAATATTGTGGTTTCCCAACCTGATCTGGAAAACATTGCCATATTTTTGTGCCATCTTGCAAAAGGTGAGATGAGGCATTTGTCCCAGCTGCATCACATTTCCTAAAAGTGGCCACTGGAAAGGACCCGGGGGGCTCTTTTTTTGCCCAAGGCTTCTTAAATGTAAGCAGGCTTCCAGGCAGATCAGAAATACAAAGGAGAACATCAAGGCTGGCTGCAGATTATCCTTCCACTCCCCAGAAGGTCCTGGCACCTGCAGATCATTTTCTATTATTTTCATTATTGAAAATTAATCAGAGTCCAGTTCAATATTCTTCTGTTTCCTGATTTGTGCTCTTTCCCTCCAAACAAGTTATGTAGCTTGGTCAGTTATTTATTTCCCCTTTTTAAGATAATTATCTAATCTTGCCCTTGTTAATTGTTGCAGTGTCTGAGTCGTCTCTGGTTTACTATATGTCTCATTTAAGTGCAGGGCCCTAACTCTTAACTTATACTAGACAGTAGTATAGGGGGCAGATATGTCTCCTCCCAATTTAGTGGTCCCATGGTCCCATCCAGCCGTCCCTTCCAGCCCAGAAGTACAAGATGTCACGTGCTCTCACCCAGCAGCATCTCTTTGGTTAACAAAAGTAACAGAATAATAATGTGAACTTGCATGAAAAACCAACCATAGACTGATATAAATACAGCAGGTCACATTGGTTTTGTGTTCAGCACATGCACAGTTGTCTGTCATAAATGTTCCTCTAGCGTCAATGCTCAGTGGACCATCTTATGGCTAAGAGAACATCATTAGCTTTGTGATTATGTATGACCATTATAACTAACTTATTTGGTGTGTGCACATTATCACTGTACATCTGCATCAGCTGACTGCATTGGTCATTCATACATTAGCATGAAGTGCTGACACTGCAGGAATTGCATTAGTTTGGTTTATTTGTATACAACAATTTCTAAGTAAAGCATCGCATTGTAATTCAAGCTTGAGATGCTTTTATTGCTCTAATATTCTGTTAATAATAATATAGTAATCCGCATCTTAATTTATTCAATGGAGAATGATGCATAAACCAGTTAAATCTCATTCACAATCCAACAGGATAACATATATATCCCTATGTGTATTTTATTGGGGCTGATTGGGTCATTGCCCTGATTGATATTTTCTGCTTCTGACAAAATAAATACAACATAAAAACGTATCTCTGGAATGAAGGTTTCAGTCAGTGTAGTTTTCTTTGGAGGGAAATTTCTATACAAAGCAGTTTCCCCAAAAATATTGTTTTGTCCATCTGGGCCCAAAACTAATTTAACTTCAAATAAATGCAACTTGAAAATAAATAAATATATATATATAAATCTGTGTGTGTCTTTTTTTCTTTTCTGGGAGGGGGTTAGCATGGAATGTATTAACTTAATGAAAAACCTGTTTTTAACAAGCTACTAATTAGCTGTGCGTGCGGCTTGTAGCTGAGCAGATTGTTTTATCAGAAGCTCATTAGTTACAATAACAAAAGAGAAGTTGCTTTTTGGATGAGCTGTGGGTAACTCGCTGTACAGGACACCCTGATTGCTCATCAGCTTCTACTTAGAGGCGGAGGGATTCACCTTCCGGGTTGTTTCATGTAATCAGTGTAAGTGCTTGAGAGGGGGTAATACGAGTTGATCAATGCTCTCCGCAGTAAAAAGCGCGGGGAGGGAGGGACTTACTGATCATGGGAATAGAGTAAATGCTGTTACCTGGTATAGTGGGACCTGCTCATTAGATTTGTGCTCTCTGTCATAAAATTGTGTTTCATTCCCTCAACAGTAATTTAAATCTATCTATAATAAGAAATAATAGTTAATAAAGGAGCATTACATTCTAAATTTAACACCCAGTTAAAGTTTGGTTCCGCTGTAGAATCTAAAAGAAAGATATGTCATTAGCTGTCATTATATTACACGCATTTTATTATTGTGTAAACTTCTAACCAGAGAAGTGAAGTAGATCCAGCAGGATTTAGAGATATGAGCTTGTAAAATGGTACACAATGATTGTTCAATAAAACATTTATACTGTATGTCCTATAACTGTCCACAGTTGAGGTGAATGGAGAAACAATAATCAAGAGGCTTTTAAGGGTCTGTCCCTGGACTGCAAGCACTGGAATAATTGCTAACAAAACAGTATTAAATGCTTGTTGTGCATAAAGCCTTTTAAAATACAGTGCACAATAGCTGAACAAAATGGTTCCAAAGAAACATTAACTCCTTGATTTTATGTAAAGTTGTGCTTTGTCCCCCACTCCCCAAAGTGGCTAAAAAGCAAAACCTGAACTTGCCTAACCGCAGCCATTTGATGTGCAACATTTCCAGGTAACATAATTGGCGGTTTTGCTTTTCTAGGGAGCGTGGGACAAGACAATAAAATACTGTAATGAATTTGCACTTTTTCTTTCATGTCAGAATCAATCATTACTGGCTAATAAGGAAAACACCCACCGGTCTATTGCTAACAACAGCACTGTACTAAAGGAAAAATGTGTTTTATTAAGCATAGGACCACCCATCTATCAAAACTGCATTATATTCTGTTCTTTAGTTTCTCACTTACCGGGTCACTGAAGGGTTTTGCAAACTAGGTGATATTATTCCACATAACTTAAATAGTGCTGTAAACTTTCTTAAAGTAATATCTATTTACAACCGCCCTACACCCTGCAGTGCCTCATCTCACAGTGTAAAGAGAAAATGAGACTGGCTGTGTGTATGAGAGGCAGACATCCCAAGTCTCCCTGATTTTAATAGCGGCTCCCTGATGCCAGCAAATGGAAAGCAATCTCCCTGAAATTCAATGTGGCCCAAATACAGAAAAAGTGTTTCTTTAAGGAATGCCTTTAGTTGCTGGGACGTTATAGAACCCTTAAAGCATGCATCAGTAACCAAAAGGTCCCCACTGATTTTAATAAAATAAAACACAAATACTACTTCATTTACTGCACGTAAATAAACTCTGTATTCTAAAATATTTGAGCATTCAACAAGCGTACGATCACTGAAATATGTATAAATAGTATATGGTTGTGCAATATTTGTTTTAATGTGACTTTATTGGGAAGCTACTTTAATGATAAGTTAGGAACAAAGGAGAACGGCAGGCACTCACTCCCAAACTTGTGCTAAAAATTCAAAATTTATTCGACAGCATTAAAAAGACGGTACAGACATGGCAGGTTAAAACAAGCAGGGACATCTTACGCGTTTCGCGCCCCCTATAGGCACTTACTTTAATGATAAGTCTCTATCTTATTTAGGGTTTCAAGGTGTCCAATATATAACTTGGAGGGGGGGGGGGGGCGGCGCAGTAGCGGGAAAAGCCACCTCCCTGAAATGAGTTTTTGCAGGTTGGGATGTCTGGAGAGGTAACTGTCTAATCAACACATTCAGTCTCACTTTCCCTTTAAAATAATATTGAGGGGTTTTGGGAGGAATACCCTTATCTGTGCTTTATAGAAGTATCTTCCTAGCGCAGTATAGATCATCTCTATTTTCTACCCTTATCTCCACTGGCATGTTTATTGGTGTTTTATCAGATTTTTTTTAACAGGGAATAAAATGTACCCCATGTTATTATTTAAAGGGACAGTCAACACCAGAATTTTTGTTGTTTACAAAGGAAGATAATCCCTGTATTACCCATTCCCCAGTTTTGCATCACCAACACAGTTATAATAATACATGTTTTACTTCTGTGATTACCTTGTATCTACGCTTCTGCTGACTGCCCCCTTATTTCAGTTCTTTTGACAGACTTGCATTTTAACCAATCAGTGCTCACTCCTAGGTTACTTCACGTGCATGAGCTCAATGTTATCTATATGAAACACATGAACTAATGCCCTCTAATGGTCAAAATGCATGCAGAGTAGAGGCAGTGTAAGGTCTAAGAAATTAGCATATGAACCTCCTAGGTTTAGCTTTCAACTAAGAATACCAAGGGAACAAAGCAAAATTGGTGATAAAAGTAAATTCGGAAGTTGTTTAAAATGACATGCCCTATTTAAATCATGAAAGCTTTTTTGGGACTTGACTGTCCCTTTAAACTCTGCCCAGAATAACATGTTGTTGGCATTAAAGTAATTTAACTCTCATGATTCAAATAGAGCAGGCCATTTTGAAAGACTTTACAATTTAATTCTGTTGTCAAATTAGTTTAGTTTTCATGATATCCATTGTTGAAGTGCAAACCTGGCTAGGCATATAGGAAGGCGCTCATGAGCGTGCATGTGTGTTATCACTCTAAGGCAGCAGTCGCCAACCAGTGGTCCGTGGTCCACGAGAAGATGGTGGTCCTTGACACCATCAAGCAGGAATTAGTCTCCTCTGATGATGTCACCCCTGTAGCGCCGCAACTCCCTACAGTGCCAGGCTGGCCATCCGTGAAAACTGACGGCGGAGGAGTTGAATTACAATCTCCCACGTTGTTGTAGTTTTAACTCATCCCGCCCGGCGCACTGCTCAGAGGAAGATGCTTCCATTCTAAAGCCAGCAGAGGTTGGTATAGTCTTGGCTTGAAATAGTGGAATTAAAGTATATAAAAAAAGAAAATCTTTAAAAAAAAAATTCTCTCATATTTTACCTGTCTCTTTGTAGTAGTTTTCCTAATTCCTTCAGATGGACTTACATCACTGTTTGTCTTCCTCCCCTCCATCTTCTTTTTTTTATCATTAAATATTCATTATTTTTCATTCTAATAATTTTCCCGCGCACAAAGCCATTCCACCTGAATTCCAGTAATTGCCATCCAGCAGATCAGCCATATCCCACCAGTATTATAGTAATTGCCGGTAACATCAGTCGTGGTTAGCTCACATCCATATTGAGAGCTTTCTGATATAAACTTAATTTATGACTCCAATGTCTGTCCATGATCTTAAGTAGTTTTGAATAATTCCTAACTGGGGAGGTGACTTGGAAGTCTTGTGGTCCTTTTAAACAAAATTCTTTTTCTCCAACATAGGTGTGTCCGGTCCACGGCGTCATCCTTACTTGTGGGATATTCTCTTCCCCAACAGGAAATGGCAAAGAGCCCAGCAAAGCTGGTCACATGATCCCTCCTAGGCTCCGCCTACCCCAGTCATTCTCTTTGCCGTTGTACAGGCAACATCTCCACGGAGATGGCTTAGAGTTTTTTAGTGTTTAACAGGAATTCCCATTCATTTAAATAAATGTGATTTATGTGACAATGACAATGATGCCCTAGATGATTCCTCAAGTGAGGGGAGTAAGCATGGTACTGCATCATTCCCTCCTTCGTCTACACGAGTCTTGCCCACTCAGGAGGCCCCTAGTACATCTAGCGCGCCAATACTCCTTACTATGCAACAATTAACGGCTGTAATGGATAATTCTGTCAAAAACATTTTAGCCAAAATGAACACTTATCAGCGTAAGCGCGACTGCTCTGTTTTAGATACTGAAGAGCATGACGACGCTGATAATAATGGTTCTGAAGGGCCCCTAACCCAGTCTGATGGGGCCAGGGAGGTTTTGTCTGAGGGAGAAATGACTGATTCAGGGAACATTTCTCAACAAGCTGAACCTGATGTGATTACGTTTAAATTTAAGTTGGAACATCTCCGCATTCTGCTTAAGGAGGTATTATCCACTCTGGATGATTGTGACAAGTTGGTCATCCCAGAGAAACTATGTAAAATGGACAAGTTCCTAGAGGTCCCGGGGCTCCCAGAAGCTTTTCCTATACCCAAGCGGGTGGCGGACATTGTTAATAAAGAATGGGAAAGGCCCGGTATTCCTTTCGTCCCTCCCCCCATATTTAAAAAATTGTTTCCTATGGTCGACCCCAGAAAGGACTTATGGCAGACAGTCCCCAAGGTCGAGGGAGCGGTTTCCACTTTAAACAAACGCACCACTATACCCATAGAGGATAGTTGTGCTTTCAAAGATCCTATGGATAAAAAATTAGAAGGTTTACTTAAAAAGATGTTTGTTCAGCAGGGTTACCTTCTACAACCAATTTCATGCATTGTCCCTGTAGCTACAGCCGCATGTTTCTGGTTCGATGAGCTGATAAAGGCGGTCGATAGTGATTCTCCTCCTTATGAGGAGATTATGGACAGAATCAATGCTCTCAAATTGGCTAATTCTTTCACCCTAGACGCCACTTTGCAATTGGCTAGGTTAGCGGCTAAGAATTCTGGGTTTGCTATTGTGGCGCGCAGAGCGCTTTGGTTGAAATCTTGGTCAGCTGATGCGTCTTCCAAGAACAAGCTACTTAACATTCCTTTCAAGGGGAAAACGCTGTTTGGCCCTGACTTGAAAGAGATTATCTCTGATATCACTGGGGGTAAGGGCCACGCCCTTCCTCAGGATCGGCCTTTCAAGGCAAAAAATAAACCTAATTTTCGTCCCTTTCGTAGAAATGGACCAGCCCAAAGTGCTACGTCCTCTAAGCAAGAGGGTAATACTTCTCAAGCCAAGCCAGCTTGGAGACCAATGCAAGGCTGGAACAAGGGAAAGCAGGCCAAGAAACCTGCCACTGCTACCAAGACAGCATGAAATGTTGGCCCCCGATCCGGGACCGGATCTGGTGGGGGGCAGACTCTCTCTCTTCGCTCAGGCTTGGGCAAGAGATGTTCTGGATCCTTGGGCGCTAGAAATAGTATCCCAAGGTTATCTTCTGGAATTCAAGGGGCTTCCCCCAAGGGGGAGGTTCCACAGGTCTCAGTTGTCTTCAGACCACATAAAAAGACAGGCATTCTTACATTGTGTAGAAGACCTGTTAAAAATGGGAGTGATTCATCCTGTTCCATTAAGAGAACAAGGGCTGGGGTTCTACTCCAATCTGTTCATAGTTCCCAAAAAAGAGGGAACGTTCAGACCAATCTTAGATCTCAAGATCTTAAACAAGTTTCTCAAGGTTCCATCGTTCAAGATGGAAACCATTCGAACTATTCTTCCTTCCATCCAGGAAGGTCAATTCATGACCACAGTGGATTTAAAGGATGCGTATCTACATATTCCTATCCACAAGGAACATCATCGGTTCCTAAGGTTCGCATTCCTGGACAAGCATTACCAGTTCGTGGCGCTTCCTTTCGGATTAGCCACTGCTCCAAGGATTTTCACAAAGGTACTAGGGTCCCTTCTAGCTGTGCTAAGACCAAGGGGCGTTGCTGTAGTACCTTACTTGGACGACATTCTGATTCAAGCGTCGTCCCTTCCTCAAGCAAAGGCTCACACGGACATTGTCCTGGCCTTTCTCAGATCTCACGGATGGAAAGTGAACGTGGAAAAGAGTTCTCTATCTCCGTCAACAAGGGTTCCCTTCTTGGGAACAATAATAGACTCCTTAGAAATGAGGATTTTTCTGACAGAGGCCAGAAAAACAAAACTTCTAGACTCTTGTCGGATACTTCATTCCGTTCCTCTTCCTTCCATAGCGCAGTGCATGGAAGTGATCGGTTTGATGGTAGCGGCAATGGACATAGTTCCTTTTGCGCGCATTCATCTAAGACCATTACAACTGTGCATGCTCAGTCAGTGGAATGGGGACTATACAGACTTGTCTCCGAAGATACAAGTAAATCAGAGGACCAGAGACTCACTCCGTTGGTGGCTGTCCCTGGACAACCTGTCACAAGGGATGACATTCCGCAGACCGGAGTGGGTCATCGTCACGACCGACGCCAGTCTGATGGGCTGGGGCGCGGTCTGGGGATCCCTGAAAGCTCAGGGTCTTTGGTCTCGGGAAGAATCTCTTCTACCGATAAATATTCTGGAACTGAGAGCGATATTCAATGCTCTCAAGGCTTGGCCTCAGCTAGCGAGGGCCAAGTTCATACGGTTTCAATCAGACAACATGACAACTGTTGCGTACATCAACCATCAGGGGGGAACAAGGAGTTCCCTAGCGATGGAAGAAGTGACCAAAATCATTCTATGGGCGGAGTCTCACTCCTGCCACCTGTCTGCTATCCACATCCCAGGAGTGGAAAATTGGGAAGCGGATTTTCTGAGTCGTCAGACATTGCATCCGGGGGAGTGGGAACTCCATCCGGAAATCTTTGCCCAAGTCACTCAGCTGTGGGGCATTCCAGACATGGATCTGATGGCCTCTCGTCAGAACTTCAAAGTTCCTTGCTACGGGTCCAGATCCAGGGATCCCAAGGCGGCTCTAGTGGATGCACTAGTAGCACCTTGGACCTTCAAACTAGCTTATGTGTTCCCGCCGTTTCCTCTCATCCCCAGGCTGGTAGCCAGGATCAATCAGGAGAGGGCGTCGGTGATCTTGATAGCTCCTGCGTGGCCACGCAGGACTTGGTATGCAGATCTGGTGAATATGTCATCGGCTCCACCTTGGAAGCTACCTTTGAGACGAGACCTTCTTGTTCAGGGTCCGTTCGAACATCCGAATCTGGTTTCACTCCAGCTGACTGCTTGGAGATTGAACGCTTGATCTTATCGAAGCGAGGGTTCTCAGATTCTGTTATCGATACTCTTGTTCAGGCCAGAAAGCCTGTAACTAGAAAGATTTACCACAAAATTTGGAAAAAATATATCTGTTGGTGTGAATCTAAAGGATTCCCTTGGGACAAGGTTAAGATTCCTAAGATTCTATCCTTCCTTCAAGAAGGATTGGAAAAAGGATTATCTGCTAGTTCCCTGAAGGGACAGATTTCTGCCTTGTCTGTGTTACTTCACAAAAAGCTGGCAGCTGTGCCAGATGTTCAAGCCTTTGTTCAGGCTCTGGTTAGAATTAAGCCTGTTTACAAACCTTTGACTCCTCCTTGGAGTCTCAACTTAGTTCTTTCAGTTCTTCAGGGGGTTCCGTTTGAACCCTTACATTCCGTTGATATTAAGTTATTATCTTGGAAAGTTTTGTTTTTAGTTGCAATTTCTTCTGCTAGAAGAGTTTCAGAATTATCTGCTCTGCAGTGTTCTCCTCCTTATCTGGTGTTCCATGCAGATAAGGTGGTTTTACGTACTAAACCTGGTTTTCTTCCAAAAGTTGTTTCTAACAAAAACATTAACCAGGAGATTATCGTACCTTCTCTGTGTCCGAAACCAGTTTCAAAGAAGGAACGTTTGTTGCACAATTTGGATGTTGTTCGCGCTCTAAAATTCTATTTAGATGCTACAAAGGATTTTAGACAAACATCTTCCTTGTTTGTTGTTTATTCCGGTAAAAGGAGAGGTCAAAAAGCAACTTCTACCTCTCTCTCTTTTTGGATTAAAAGCATCATCAGATTGGCTTACGAGACTGCCGGACGGCAGCCTCCCGAAAGAATCACGGCTCATTCCACTAGGGCTGTGGCTTCCACATGGGCCTTCAAGAACGAGGCTTCTGTTGATCAGATATGTAGGGCAGCGACTTGGTCTTCACTGCACACTTTTACCAAATTTTACAAGTTTGATACTTTTGCTTCTTCTGAGGCTATTTTTGGGAGAAAGGTTTTGCAAGCCGTGGTGCCTTCCATTTAGGTGACCTGATTTGCTCCCTCCCTTCATCCGTGTCCTAAAGCTTTGGTATTGGTTCCCACAAGTAAGGATGACGCCGTGGACCGGACACACCTATGTTGGAGAAAACAGAATTTATGTTTACCTGATAAATTACTTTCTCCAACGGTGTGTCCGGTCCACGGCCCGCCCTGGTTTTTTTAATCAGGTCTGATAATTTATTTTCTTTAACTACAGTCACCACGGTACCATATGGTTTCTCCTATGCAAATATTCCTCCTTAACGTCGGTCGAATGACTGGGGTAGGCGGAGCCTAGGAGGGATCATGTGACCAGCTTTGCTGGGCTCTTTGCCATTTCCTGTTGGGGAAGAGAATATCCCACAAGTAAGGATGACGCCGTGGACCGGACACACCGTTGGAGAAAGTAATTTATCAGGTAAACATAAATTCTGTTTTTCCCCACTTTCTGCCTCTCTGTTTGCAGCTCAAAAGTTGGCACTCACCCTTCATCTGTTATTTGTAAGTATTCTCTCAGTTCTGTCATTCAGTTAGTTAATTCCAAAAAATAATTCTTAAAAATGTGTAAATATGTACATAATGTAAACTTAGCTATGGTTATACTAGTTATGTACAGTGTGTGTATCTATATATATATATATATATATATACACACATAATATAAACTTACCTATGGTTATACTAGTTATGTACAGTATGTGTATCTATATATATATATATATATACACACACATAATATAAACTTAGCTATGGTTATACTAGTTATGTACAGTGTGTGTATCTATATATATATACACACATAATATAAACTTAGCTATGGTTATACTAGTTATGTACAGTATGTGTGTCTATATATATATATATATATATATACACACATAATATAAACTTACCTATGGTTATACTAGTTATGTACAGTATGTGTATCTATATATATATATATATATATATATATATATATATACACACATAATGTAAACTTAGCTATGGTTATACTAGTTATGTACAGTATGTGTATCTATATATATATATATATACACCCATAATATAAACTTACCTATGGTTATACTAGTTATGTACAGTATGTGTATCTATATATATATATACACACATAATGTAAACTTAGCTATGGTTATACTAGTTATGTACAGTATGTGTATCTATATATATATATACACCCATAATATAAACTTACCTATGGTTATACTAGTTATGTACAGTATGTGTATCTATATATATATATATACACACATAATATAAACTTACCTATGGTTATACTAGTTATGTACAGTATGTGTATCTATATATATATATATACACACATAATATAAACTTAGCTATGGTTATACTAGTTATGTACAGTGTGTGTATATACATACGCACACATTATAGAGGTTTGTACCTTTTTTAAAAAAAAATTAATGTTAGTGGTCCACGGTATTAAAAATTGTGAGTTTAGTGGTCCCTAAGTGCAGCAGTGTTTGCAACAATGTATAATATTGCTACAAATATTGTTGCAAACAATTCTACCATAAAGTGCTAATGACACACGCTTTCTTTTAAACTATTTAACAAAGGATACTAATCTCCCACTGTGTGGAAAACGTATCAAGATTGTTGAAGGACGAATTCTTAAGTAGAGAACCTGTCCGCCTGCAATTGCTGATTGCGATGCAGCATTGTGTGGCAACATTTCTCATTGCACAAGAGCTCTCTTGTGCAATGCCGCATGTTAATCATCCTGAACAAGAAGTAAGGTTGCCACCTCTACCATGTTAACCCGCACCGTTGTAAGTCACACATGCTGCAGGGTGTGCAGGGAGGAATATGTATTATGCCTCTGGATAGCACATGAATAGTGCTGCTGGGCAGCGCTGGTCATGTTCCTCCCGGCACACCCTGCAGCATGTGACCAGTGTCTGGATTATTTATCCTTCCGCCTCTTAGGTGGCAGAGAGGAAAAAGTAGCATTTTATGCTTCTAAATTTGTAGTTGCTGGCTCGCTCATGAGAGCCTGACAGTAGTAAGTGTTACAGCCATATTAGAGGCATTTCTCATAAGAAAGGAAGTAATCTACCTGCATTATTAAGTGAAAGCTTTTACCAATTTGTATAAACAAATATGGAAACGGCACTGTATTGCTGCAGTACTCCGAGGAGGCTGACCAAGCCTTAGTATAGATTATAAAATAAATAAATAAATACATAAATAAATACATAAATAAATACATAAATAAATACATAAATAAATATTTCAGTCACAGATAGCTCAACATGCTAAGGCACTGTGGCTGAGCGCTGTAGAAACCCAAGGGTTGCAGGTTCGATTCCTGGCGAAGTTCCACTCAGCTTTTCATCCTTCCAAGGTCGATAAAATGAGCAGCGCCTTGAGACACTTACAGTGATTAGCCGTGCTTTACAAGTACCCAATACATACATACATACTGCATTTAAAACAGATCTTTATTTATTTCAACATTGGGTCCATAACCCAAATTGTTGCTAACTCTTTGGGGCCGGGTATTGAAATAAATAAAGGTCTGTTTTAAATTCAGCAGCTGGAGGATTTGTATATGTTTTTCCATGATCTATGACTGTATCAGAAACTTAACCCTGTTTGAAGTTATTATACATTTTGACAATGTGCAGTGCATGCTTGTGGTCTTATTTACAGGGCCATAATAGTAAAAAAAAAAAATGACGTTCTAATTCATAAGAGCATGTTATTTTAAGAGTAGCAACCCTGTATTACTGTGCGTTTAACCCTGGCAAATGTGTTAAACACACAGTAAAAGTACCACTCGGCACTGGCAGACAACTGCTGGTTCTCAATGGAAACCGCCGGTAACCTAATCAGCAGCACTAGTTACACAGCTGAGTTGTGTGACTAGCACTGCTGATTGGATCAGTAGTAGTTTCCTCTCGGAGGTCCCATTTGGTAATTTCATTGTGCATTTACCTCCTTTACTGGGGTTAAACCCACAGTAGTACAGGGTTGCTAGTCTTAAAATTACATGCTCTTATGAATTAGAAGATTCTAAATTAGTATTCTTTTTTTTTTTTTTACTATTGCAGTGCTTTAAAATAAGACTACAAGAGTGCACTGCGCAACAGCTGGGTCAACAGATACTTATTACCACTGTATGTGACAGACCCCCTTGTTAGCAGGATTTTAGTTTATGTTCATCCAGCATTATCTGAAAGTTGGCAGAGATTCTCCTATTAACAGATTATACAAGGACTATTTTATGTAGATTATTCATGGAAACAACCAGGGATCCTTCTGTGATTCATTCATATGTTTTATGGGATGGGTTTGGCTCATGGGATGGTTTAATTTGGGAGCCTTTCTGTCTTGCTCAGGCTACAGATACTGAGTTTATATCACAAGCTATAAAGTCATTTGTACATGAAAAGAACAGGAAACCTTTTCATGTTTCTATGTGTATCTGGGAAGGTGTGAGAGCATCTGAGTCAGTATATACAATGGTTAGGGACAGTAACAGCTTATCAGAAAAAAATATACATTGTTTAATGCCAGGGCTCAAAATTTCCACTCGTCCACTAGCAATTGTCAATTTAACTGTGGTGAGTGAAAGCTAGTGAGTGAAGTTGAATCAACATTCACTCACTGTGGGGTGCTGTAAGCAGCAAAGTTAGCACATTGTATTTGCAAAATGCACATTCCTACTGCAGCACTGACAAACGCACATTTTGGGCTATGTGCTAAAAATATAATCTGAAGGAATATTATATATCCATGAAAGGGCAAGGATATGTTATTCCTCTAGAGCTGTGGGACCCCAATAGTGCTTAGACTGTTTCTTCTGAGTGGGTAAACAGTGGCAGAGCGAGGGATTGGAGAGGAAAAGTGGAGAAGAAAGAGTAAAGAGATAGTGTAGAGAAAAAAAAGAAATAGAGAAGATATATGAGAGAAAATAACGAAAAGTAATTGTCTGAGAGAGAAGGGTGAGGGCAAAAAAGAGAGATTGAAGAAGGGAGGAGAGGAGAAATAGAGTGAAGGGTAAGATGATAATTAATAAATAAAAAATCTTCAGGTCTTCTATGACCTTTTATGACTTTCAGCTCTCTCTGCATTCTCGCAGTTCAACAACTTCCTTTTTAAATCAGCTGTTTTCTTCCCCAAAACCCCTAGTTGATGTTGCTACCTGTAATGCACGTATTCTTGTTAATTTATTACTGTATGTAGCATTATTTAATTTATGATATAAAATAAAAACAATTTTAAAAATGACTGCACAATTAAGGTGTTTCACAATGGCTAAATATATGCAAAGAGTGGTGGAGTAGTGGGTGTGTTTTGGGCGGTATCGGAAGTGGGTGAGGGATATTTTGCCCTGGCCAGTAGCTTATAACTTGCAATTTTGAGCCCTGATTATGCTATCAAAATACAAAAACATAATTTATGCTTACCTGATAAATTTATTTCTCTTGTAGTGTATCCAGTCCACGGATCATCCATTACTTGTGGGATATTCTCCTTCCCAACAGGAAGTTGCAAGAGGATCACCCACAGCAGAGCTGCTATATAGCTCCTCCCCTAACTGCCATATCCAGTCATTCGACCGAAACAAGCCGAGAAAGGAGAAACCATAGGGTGCAGTGGTGACTGTAGTTTAATTAAAATTTAGACCTGCCTTAAAAGGACAGGGCGGGCCGTGGACTGGATACACTACAAGAGAAATAAATTTATCAGGTAAGCATAAATTATGTTTTCTCTTGTTAAGTGTATCCAGTCCACGGATCATCCATTACTTGTGGGATACCAATACCAAAGCTAAAGTACACGGATGATGGGAGGGACAAGGCAGGAACTTAAACGGAAGGAACCACTGCTTGTAGAACCTTTCTCCCCAAAACAGCCTCCGAAGAAGCAAAAGTGTCAAATTTATAAAATTTTGAAAAGGTATGAAGCGAAGACCAAGTCGCAGCCTTGCAAATCTGTTCAACAGAGGCCTCATTTTTAAAGGCCCAGGTGGAAGCCACAGCTCTAGTAGAATGAGCTGTAATCCTTTCAGGAGGCTGCTGTCCAGCAGTCTCATAGGCTAAACGGATTATACTCCGAAGCCAAAAAGAAAGAGAGGTTGCCGAGGCCTTTTGACCTCTCCTCTGTCCAGAGTAAACAACAAACAGGTTAGATGTTTGACAAAAATCTTTAGTAGCTTGTAAGTAAAACTTCAAGGCACGGACTACGTCTAGATTATGCAAAAGACGTTCCTTCTTTGAAGAAGGATTAGGACACAATGATGGAACAACAATCTCTTGATTGATATTCTTGTTAGAAACCACCTTGGGCAAAAACCCAGGTTTTGTACGCAGAACTACTTTATCTGAATGAAAGATCAGATAAGGAGAATCACAATGTAAGGCCGATAACTCAGAGACTCTTCGAGCCGAGGAAATAGCCATCAGAAACAGAACTTTCCAAGATAAAAGTTTGATATCAATAGAATGAAGGGGTTCAAACGGAACCCCTTGAAGAACTTTAAGAACCAAGTTTAAGCTCCATGGAGGAGCAACAGGTTTAAACACAGGCTTAATCCTAACTAAAGCCTGACAAAATGCCTGAACGTCTGGAACTTCGGCCAGACGCTTGTGTAAAAGAATAGACAGAGCAGAAATCTGTCCCTTTAAAGAACTAGCTGATAATCCTTTGTCCAAACCCTCTTGGAGAAAGGACAATATCCTAGGAATCCTAACCCTACTCCATGAGTAATTCTTGGATTCACACCAATGAAGATATTTACGCCATATCTTGTGGTAGATTTTCCTGGTGACAGGCTTTCGTGCCTGTATTAAGGTATTAATGACTGACTCGGAGAAGCCACGCTTTGATAGGATCAAGCGTTCAATCTCCATGCAGTCAGTCTCAGAGAAATTAGATTCGGATGATTGAAAGGACCTTGTATTAGGAGGTCTTGTCTCAGAGGCAGAGTCCATGGTGGAAAGGATGACATGTCCACCAGATCTGCATACCAGGTCCTGCGTGGCCACGCAGGCGCTATCAGAATCACTGATGCTCTCTCCTGTCTGATTTTGGCAATCAGTCGAGGGAGCAGAGGAAACGGTGGAAACACATAAGCCAGGTTGAAGAACCAAGGAGCTGCTAGAGCATCTATCAGCATCGCTTCTGGGTCCCTGGACCTGGATCCGTAACAAGGAAGCTTGGCGTTCTGGCGAGACGCCATGAAATCCAGTTCTGGTTTGCCCCAACGATGGACCAATTGAGCTCCCACTCCCCCGGATGAAAAGTCTGACGACTTAGAAAATCCGCCTCCCAGTTCTCTACGCCCGGGATATGGATCGCTGATAGGTGGCAAGAGTGAGTCTCTGCCCAGCGAATTATCTTGGAGACTTCTGACATCATTAGGGAACTCCTGGTTCCCCCTTGATGGTTGATGTAAGCCACAGTCGTGATGTTCTGAACCAAAAAAGAGGGAGAGACCTCTCTAAAGACTGCACATATAGCACTCTGTGCCTGGACTTGTAGTGGAGAAATTGTGAATTTTAAAATATAACTTTTATTTTGTACATTAAAATTGAACACTCAATTAAAAACAACCTGAGAGTAGTAGGCCTATTCCTTAATCTTCTGTAAGCCTTTGATATATCTTAAGTGCTTAGAAGGAAGCTGTGTAGACGGGAAGTTATATGTGAGACCACTCTGTTCAGTAATTTTACTGGTAATAAAGGGTTAATATTCTTGTGTCAAATACACATATATCTAGGTATCTTGATAGGCTAATGTTCTGTCCTTGGATATTGGAGTTAGGTTCAATGCTCGTGGCGCTCAGTGAACTCAGAAATAAACATAAAAATTATTTAAATGCTTCACTTTATTAATATATGCAACTTCATTTTGCGTTATACTTGGGTATAAATAATGCCAAAATCATACTAGTTTAGTTAAGGGTGCATGTATGCAAAAACTAAATCTATCTAACCAACTAGAGCGAATTTATCTGTTTGCTTGTGATATGTGTTAAGAAAATAAGTATCCGGTACTAGAGTATTTTACACCAATCACGATGCAGTAATCTTAGTGTGACACTGAATCACACGTGAGACCAAATAGCTATAAGAGTGAACAAAGGATATACATAACATTGCAGTAAGAGGGGCAAGCAAAGTATAATACCGCTATAGCTGTATAATAGAGCGGATACATACTAACAAGGAAAGTTAGTTACTTTTTTATGTAATCTAAAACACAATTATTACGGTCACCTCTATATGTAGAAACAATTAGATAGTAATTTATATGGAACATTTGTGCATTTTATTATCTCAATAGTTACTAATATACAGCACATTTATACTGGCTGAGTCATTAAGCGCAAGAACTATATTACACTTAGCTACTTATAAGTGCACACTAATATCACAAGTATTGGATTTAATAGAAGGAGTACATATATCCCTTATTTTAAAATAACATAATCCAACAAGTATTTCATATGTGAATGTGGTGCTTAGATAATATGGTAACAACCTTAATGCTAGGTATAGGATCATTGGTATCCTAGACGAAAGACAAGCTACTAAACAGAAATAAATTAACATCACACTACTTTGTTAATATTATGCATGCAAATAAATCAACTGGACCACACAGAGATTTTAAACAATTTATTTTGATGATAAACAAATAAACAGTGGAAACTACTTGACTTAAGCAGATTTATATAATTCATTTGAATTTCAAAGATACAACCAGAATAAACAGATTCACAAACTGTCACGTGCAATCTGATTATTCTGAAAATCTCAACAACCTATACCCAAGTATAACGCAAAATGAAGTTGCATATATCAATAAAGTGAAGCATTTAAATAATTTTTATGTTTATTTCTGAGTTCACTGAGCGCCACGAGCATTGAACCTAACTCCAATATCCAAGGACAGAACATTAGCCTATCAAGATACCTAGATATATGTGTATTTGACACAAGAATACTAACCCTTTATTACCAGTAAAATCACTGAACAGAGTGGTCTCACATATAACTTCCCGCCTACACAACTTCCTTCTAAGCATTTAAGATATATCAAAGGCTTACAGAAGATTAAAGAATAGGCCTACTACTCTCAGGTTGTTTTTAATTGAGTGTTCAATTTTAATGTACAAAATAAAAGTTATATTTTAAAATTCCCAATTTCTCCACTACAAGTCCAGGCACAGAGTGCTATATGTGCAGTCTTTAGAGAGGTCTCTCCCTCTTTTTTGGTTCAGTATATTATACAACTGCACAGCACCACCTTTTCTGCTACTATAAGTACAGAAACATTAATTTAGCGTTTGTTACTCACTGCAATTATAGAAAAGGCTACCGTTGTGGTGCCACTGTATATGAGTTGTGGTAAACACAGTCGTGATGTTGTCCGACTGAAATCTGATGAACCTCAGTGTTGCTAACTGAGGCCAAGCTAGAAGAGCATTGAATATTGCTCTTAACTCCAGAATATTTATTGGGAGGAGTTTCTCCTCCTTAGTCCATGAACCCTGAGCCTTCAGGGAGTTCCAGACTGCACCCCAACCTAGAAGGCTGGCATCTGTTGTAACAATCGTCCAATCCGGTCTGCGAAAGGTCATACCCTTGGACAGGTGGACCCAAGATAACTACCAGAGAAGAGAATCTCTGGTTTCCTGATCAAGATTTAGTAGAGGGGACAAATCTGTGTAATCCCCATTCCACTGACTGAGCATGCATAATTGCAGCGGTCTGAGATGCAGGCGCGCAAATGGCACTATGTCCATTGCCGCTACCATTAAGCCGATTACTTCCATGCACTGAGCCACCGTAGGGCACAGAATGGAGTGAAGAACACGGCAAGCATTTAGGAGTTTTGATAACCTGGACTCCGTCAGGTAAATTTTCATTTCTACAGAATCTATAAGAGTCCCTAGGAAGGAAACCCTTGTGAGAGGAGATAGAGAACTCTTTTCTTTGTTCACTCTTTACCCATGCGACCTCAGAAATGCCAGAACTATCTCTGTATGAGACTTGGCAATTTGAAAGCTTGACGCCTGTATCAGGATGTCGTCTAGATAAGGAGCCACCGCTATGCCTCGCGGTCTTAGAACCGCCAGAAGGGAGCCCAGAACCTTTGTAAAAATTCTCGGGGCTGTAGCCAACCCGAAGGGAAGAGCTACAAATTGGTAATGCCTGTCTAGAAAGGCAAACCTTAGGAACCGATGATGATTCTTGTGAATCGGAATGTGAAGGTAGGCATCCTTTAAGTCCACTGTGGTCATGTACTGACCCTCTTGGATCGTGGGTAAGATGGTCCGAATAGTTTCCATCTTGAATGATGGAACTCTGAGGAATTTGTTTAAGATCTTTAGATCCAAAATTGGTCTGAAGGTTCCCTCTTTTTTGGGAACGACAAACAGATTTGAGTAAAAACCCTGTCCTTGTTCCGTCTGCGGAACTGGATGGATCACTCCCATTACTAGAAGGTCTTGCACACAGCGTAGGAATGCCTCTTTCTTTATCTGATTTGCAGATAATCTTGAAAGGTGAAATCTCCCTTGTGGAGGAGAAGCTTTGAAGTCCAGAAGATATCCCTGAGATATGATCTCCAACGCCCAGGGATCCTGAACATCTCTTGCCCACGCCTGGGCGAAGAGAGAAAGTCTGCCCCTTACTAGATCCGTTGCCGGATAGGGGGCCGTTCCTTCATGCTGTCTTGGAGGCAGCAGCAGGCTTTCTGGCCTGCTTGCCCTTGTTTCAGGACTGGTTAGATTTCCAGGCCTGCTTGGATTGAGCAAAAGTTCCCTCTTGTTTTGAAGCAGAGGAAGTTGATGCTGCACCTGCCTTGAAATTTTGAAAGGCACGAAAATTAGACTGTTTGGCCCTTGATTTGGCCCTGTCCTGAGGAAGGGTATGATCCTTACCTCCAGTAATGTCAGCAATAATTTTTTCAAACCAGGCCCGAATAAGGTCTGCCCCTTGAAAGGAATGTTGAGTAATTTAGACTTTGAAGTCACGTCAGCTGACCAGGATTTAAGCCATAGCACCCTACGCGCCTGGATGGCGAATCCGGAATTCTTAGCCGTTAGTTTAGTCAAATGAACAATGGCATCAGAAATAAATGAGTTAGCTAGCTTAAGTGTTCTAAGCTTGTCAATGATTTCAGTCAATGGAGCTGTATGGATGGCCTCTTTCAGGGCCTTAAACCAGAATGCCGCCGCAGCAGTGACAGGCGCAATGCATGCAAGGGGCTGTAAAATAAAACCTTGTTGAACAAACATTTTCTTAAGGTAACCCTCTAATTTTTTATCCATTGGATCTGAAAAAGCACAACTGTCCTCAACCGGGATAGTGGTACGCTTTGCTAAAATAGAAACTGCTCCCTCCACCTTAGGGACCGTCTGCCATAAGTCCCGTGTAGTGGCGTCTATTGGAAACATTTTTCTAAAAATAGGAGGGAGGGAAAACGGCACACCGGGTCTATCCCACTCCTTATTAATGATTTCTGTAAACCTTTTAGGTATTGGAAAAACGTCAGTACACACCGGCACTGCATAGTATTTATCCAGTCTACACAATTTCTCTGGCACTGCAATTGTGTCACAGTCATTCAGAGCAGCTAACACCTCCCCAAGCAATGCACGGAGGTTCTCAAGCTTAAATTTAAAATTAGAAATATCTGAATCAGGTTTCCCTGAGTCAGAGATGTCACCCACAGACTGAAGCTCTCCGTCCTCAGGTTCTGCATATTGTGACGCAGTATCAGACATGGCTCTTACAGCATCTACGTGCTCTGTATCTCGTCTAACCCCAGAGCTATCGCGTTTGCCCCTAAATTCAGGCAATCTGGCTAATACCACTGACAGGGTATTATCCATGATAGCAGCCATGTCCTGCAAAGTAATCGCTATGGGCGTCCCTGATGTACTTGGCGCCATATTAGCGTGCGTCCCTTGAGCGGGAGGCAAAGGGTCCGACACGTGGGGAGAGTTAGTCGGCATAACTTCCCCCTCGACAGAACCCTATGGTGACAATTCTTTTATAGATAAAGACTGATCTTTACTGTTTAAGGTGAAATCAATACATTTAGTACACATTCTCCTATGGGGCTCCACCATGGCTTTTAAACATAATGAACAAGTAGTTTCCTCTGTGACAGACATGTTTGTACAGACTAGCAATGAGACTAGCAAGCTTGGAAAACACTTTAAACCATGTTAACAAGCAATATAAAAAACGTTACTGCCCCTTTAAGAAAAACAAATTTTGTGAAAATTTGAAATAACAGCGAAAAAAGGCAGTTACACTAACGAAATTTTTACAGTGTATGTAACAAGTTAGCAGAGCATTGCACCCACATGCAAATGGATGATTAACCCCTTAATACCAAAAACGGAATAACAATGAAAAAAATGTTTTTAAAAACAGTCACAACAACTGCCACAGCTCTCCTGTGGCTGTTACCTTCCTCAAACACGACTTTTGAAGCCTTTTTAGTCCTTCAGAGATGTCCTATATCATGCAGGGAACTGCTGAGGCAAACTGAATGTCTCTGTCTGTAATTTTAGCTGCGCAGAAAAGCGCTAAAATAGGCCCCTCCCACTCATATTACAACAGTGGAAAGCCTCAGGAAACTGTTTCTAGGCAAAAATCAAGCCAGCCATGTGGAAAAAAACTAGGCCCCAATAAGTTTTATCACCAAGCATATATAAAAACGATTAAACATGCCAGCAAACGTTTTATATTGCACTTTTATAAGAGTATGTATCTCTGGTAATAAGCCTGATACTAGTCGCTATTAAATCACTGTATTTAGGCTTAACTTACATTAATCCGGTATCAGCAGCATTTTCTAGCAAATTCCATCCCTAGAAAAATTTTAACTGCACATACCTTATTGCAGGATAACCTGCACGCCATTCCCCCTCTGAAGTTACCTCACCCCTCAGACATATGTGAGAACGGCAGTGGATCTTAGTTACTTCTGCTAAGATCATAGAAAACGCAGGCAGATTCTTCTTCTAAATGCTGCCTGAGATGAAATAGTACACTCCGGTACCATTTTAAAATAATAAACTTTTGATTGAAGAAAGAAACTAACTATAATACACCACTCTCCTCTTACTACCTCCATCTTTGTTGAGAGTTGCAAGAGAATGACTGGGTATGGCAGTTAGGGGAGGAGCTATATAGCAGCTCTGCTGTGGGTGATCCTCTTGCAACTTCCTGTTGGGAAGGAGAATATCCCACAAGTAATGCATGATCCGTGGACTGGATACACTTAACAAGAGAAATAAAAAATGGTGGGAAATTTTGCCAATAAAAGTATTTAATTGATAATAATGCAGCAGTCAGTTAAAAATAAAAAATAAATAAAACAAATCTACATTTCCTGTTGCTCAAATTAAACTACATGACCAAAAGTATTTAGACACCACTACTAATAATTGAGTTCAGGTGTTCCAGCCACACTTACTGATAGCCATGAAATTGTACAGGCAACCATTGCCAGTACACAAGAGCTCAGGGACTTGGCACTGTCACAGTGGCGTCACTAGGGGGGGGTGGGGGGGCGGGCCGCACCCGGGTGACACCCTCCAGGGGGTGACACCAAAAAAAAAAAAATTTTTTTTTTTTTTTTTTTTAAATTTTATTGAAATTCAAAGAAATACAATGTTGAGATGCATAGATTATTTTATTAGAGGCTGGCATTTGTGAACATTATTGGGACTGGGGAAGTTGTAGACACACAATTTTTTTGCCCCTTGAGCCAGTGCTGCAATTTCAAAAAATAGTTTTCCCGGCTGCTTTTGCTTGTTTGTACTTTGCTCCTCCCCTGCCCAATTTCACTATGAATGTTGTGGGTGTGCCGTGGGGTTTGCAAAGTTGCGCTGCTAGCCTAAACCTGCCTGCCTATCTGTGCTCACTGCTCAGTGACATGCAGCCCAGGGCTGTGCACTGACAGACTTGGAACAGAGTCAGAGAGCAGAATTTTCATAGTTTGCGCGCCTAAACCTTTTCTTCAGTGATTTATTTTAGAGTGCTCTGTTTATCTTTCATTTGATGTTCTGCTGAGCCAGGGAGCAGCTCTAGGCATGAGCTTCCTAATTAATGCAGTGCAGTTTACATATTTTGTATGTGTGTGTCTGAGTTTTTGTGTGTCTCAGTGTTTTTGTGTGTGTGTTTTTGTGTGTGTGTCTGAGTGTGTTTCCGAGTGTTTGTGTGTGCATCTGAGTATGTTTTTAAGTGTGTCTGAGTGTTTGTATGTGTGTTTGCCTGTGTCTGCTTTCTGGGGGGGGGGGGGGGTGACACCATGACTTACCGCACCGGGTGACACCAACCCTAGTGACGCCACTGCACTGTCAGATGCCACCTTTGGCACAAGTCACTTTGGGAAATTTCTGTGCTACCCCAGTCAAGTGCTATTATTATGAAGTTGTAGTGTCTGTGAGCAACAGCCCAGCTGCAAAGTGGTAGACTACACAAACTGACAGTGCAGGGGTTCCATGTTTTTTAGTTCCAGGGAAGGGTAATCTTTATGCTACTGGATATAAAGACATTTTACATCATTTGGTGCTTTCACCTTTGTAACTACAGTTTAGGGAAGGCCCTAAATACATGCACAAAGTTAGGTCCTTAAATACATGGTTTGACAAGTTTGGTGTGGAGGAATTTGAAAGGTCTGCAAGGACCCATGACCTCAACCCCACACCTTTGGGATGAATTGGAATGCCAAGTGTGAGCCAGACCTCATCCAACATCAGTGCCTACCCTCACAAATGCTCTTTTGGCTGAATGGAAACAATTTCCAAAAGACACACTCCTTAAATCTTGTGGAAAGCCTTCCCAACAGCTGTTATAGCAGCAAAAGGAGTGGTGGGGCAACTCCATTTTAATGCCCATGTTTTTTGAAATGGGATGTCCAACAATTGAGGGATGGTGAGGTGTCCACATTTTTTTGGCCATACAGTGTACATTGCGCTGACAGTTAAACACTATGGGATGCAGACAGATTTGTTTGATAGGTGCTTCCTTGTTTGGTGAAAAATCAAGCAGTGGCTGCTGCAATTTACAGCCACCTTATATTGATATATTTTGAGCATGCTCCATAGAAGTAAACAACTTGGGGGACGACACAATTAAAATGTGTTCAGTAATGATTTGGCAGCAGAGGTTTGTGTGAGTTGTAGTTCCACATAATGGTCTGAATGGTGCTTCAGGCTAGAGGCAGAGGCAGTGATTTCTATCTATATATGCTATTTTAAATCATGATTGCCCAGAACACGGGGGTAATGGAGGGGTTAAAATTAAGTTTAACAGTTGAAACAGTGATTTAACACCTTGCATGCCTAGAATGGATATAACTCCTTGATTGCCTCCCCCCCCGCCCTATATTTGCGACGCCTGGAGCCATAAAGGAGGAGAAGGGTGCTAAGCCTGTCTGCCACTGTATGCAGCAGCCAGATGGAATTATTACACAGCAGTGCAGATACACACCATGAAGTGGAGAGGAGGGGTTATAATCTCATGCATTTTACCAAGGCCCATTTTAGGCTCCCTGGTTTCTCATATACATCAAACCTTTGTGTACTTGTTTTTTGTTTGTTTTTTTTGTTCCTGAGAGCCCCAGAAGACACTAGAAATCTAGTGCACAAATAACAATATTGTGAACAAAAGTATAGATATCCAATATTGCAGTGTGTTGCTAAAAACCTTTGCCTTTTAAATGATGCACAAAGAAAGATACCATAAGCAAACTATAATGCTACCTGCTGTACACTCTTATCTTGTCCAATACCCATTATGATAATAGTCCATCTATTGTTTTTCTATGTCAGCTTCTGCTTGACAGTAACGTCAAAATTAAACATTTATGATTCAGACAGGGCATACAATTTTAAACAACTTATGTCTAATATCAAAAATTGCTTTGTTCTCTTGGTATCCTTTGTTGGAGTAAACCTAGGTAGGCTGATAGAAGCTCAAGAGTGTGCATGTGTCTTTAGCAGTCTATGGCAGAAGTGTTTGCAATTACATATAACATTGCTATAAACAATGTTGCAAACACTGCTGCTAGATGGCTAAAGTCACATGCATGCTCCTAAACTTACCTAGGATTACTCTTTAACAAAGGACACAGAGAGAACTAAGCAACATTGATAATGGAAGTAAATTGGCAAGTTGTTTAAAACTCCATGCTCTATCCAATCAATGTAACTTATTTTTCACTTTATTTACTTTACTGTGCCTTTAATAAAGATAAACAAAATGTTTGGGTGCACTAATGATTCTATACACATAATTAGTATAAATATCAGTGGGCTACAGCTGGTTTTGTCAGTGTGTTACATATTTCTGTATCCCTCTGTGACTAAATGTTTTCTGTGATGGTTTAATGATATGAAGAAAGAAAATATGACGTATAGTAAAATAGATTGATACATAATTAAACATTCAAATATTGTTAACCAATTACTGCTTTATGATTTGTGTCACATTAAATAGATAAGAAATCAGCCTTACAAACACTAAAGAGCCTCATGTCTCATTTGGGCACTTAACTTCATTTTTGGCTATAGAAGCAGGAAGTGGTTGTTCTGCCCAATTAAAGTTAATACCATGTCAGCTTTATGGACTGTGCTTGTGTGCTGGGTTTTAAGTATCTGTAATTTGAGCCTTGTCTTACACAAACCATTTTATAAACATTACAAAATCTAATGTGTGAGCAAAATGATGATCAGCACTCACCACACAGCGCATACTATAGCAGTATCTGTATTAGGTTTCATTTGCCGTGTCTGATTGGATAATGCATCAATTAACCATTCTACTGCCAAAGTAGAACAGTAAGTGTAAAGCGAACATAACTGGGTTCCAAAGAAATTTGTCCCTTTTAGTAGTGTGTGTGCATATAAATATTGAGATGCCATGCCTCTGTGTGAGTGTAATTCATTTGTATATACACTCACCGGTACCTTTATTAGGTGCACCTTGCTAGTACCGGGTTGGACACCCTTTTGCCTTCAATGTGTTGTGTGTTCAGAGATGGTATTCTGCATTCCTTGGTTGTAAGGAGTGGCTATTTGAGTTACTGTTGCCTTTCTATCATCTTGAACCAGTTTTCCCATTCTCCTCTGACCTCTGACATCAACAAGGCATTTTTGTCCACACAACTGCCAATTACTGGATATTTTCTCTTTTTCAGACCATTCTCTATAAACCCTAGAGATGGTTGTGCATGAAAATACCAGTAGATCAGCAGTTTTTTAAATACTCAGATCAGCCATCTGGCACCAACAATCATGCCACACTCAAAGTCACTTAAATCCCCTTTCTTCCCATTCTGATGGTCGGTTTGAACTTCAGCCAGTAATCTTCACCACGTCTAGATGCCTAAACGCATTGAGTTGCTGCCATTTGATTGGCTGATTGGCAATTTGTGTTACCAAGCAAATAAACAGGTGTACCTAATAAAGTGGCCGGTGAGTGTATTTGTATATTTACAAACACGTCACTTGGACTTTTAATAGACTTAAAGAACAATCACCTGTATGAAAATCTTTATCAAATGCTAAAAGCCATAAAAATGTTCATATGAAAAGCATAATGCAGTGTTGTACATATTCTTGTAGACCTATGCTAGATGGCTAGGAAAACCAAAAGTTCTATATACTGATAAAACGCAGCACCTCCAGAATGTATTCTCAAGCCCCGGACAGCCCAGCACCCATCTCCAAACAAGCACCAGTACAACACTTCAACTAATCACCAGATTCTCTCTCTAAAAAATATGATTTCAACTAACAAATGTAAAAAAATAAAAAGTGTTTTAATAGTTTGAGAGCTGCAAACAGCCTCAAAAAGCTGCACAACTGCAAGTCTCCTGCCTGACAGAACAGAGAAGATTATTGACTTTTGTTGGCACAGGTGAAAGTTCAAGCCCTAGAGATCAACTTTTAATTTATGAAGTGGCTGTTTTTATAATTGGCTGTTTGGAGAAATTTTTAATTTCCCTAGGGCTCTAAAACATTAACCATGTCCTTGAAGCCAGATGGATAACAAATACAACTTGTGTTAGCAAAATGTTGAGTTCCCAATGGAACACCTTTCAATTAATGAATTATATATTTTAATGCTCATAAAAAATGCCTTAGATATTTGGGGGGGGGGGCTTCCAGAATTAATGCAAAGATGTGAGTACTATGACTGGCAAGACAGCTAGTTTAAATTCCCTGAAACATTGTTTAATTTATAAACTGACTTAGATGGCAAATTTCAATCTCCCCAGTCTCATCCAACCGGGGAGATTAACATCTCCTGCCCACGCGTGATTGGTTGTGCACGGGCAGGGGGCGGGATTGCATGCCAGAGGCGAGCTGTGGCGGACAAGGGCGTGTGTGTGCGCCTCTGTCCGCCGCAGCTAGATAAATTTATCCCATAGTGTGTGTCTTCAATCAGTATAATTAGGATATACAGTTGTATGCAAAAGTTTAGGCACCCCTGACAATTTCCATGATTTTCGTTTATAAATAACTGGGTATTTGGATCAGCAATTTATTTTGAACTATCAAATAACTGAAGGACACAGTAACATTTCAGTAGTGAAATGAGGTTTATTGGATTAACAGAAAATGTGCAATATGCATCAAAACGAAATTAGACAAGTGCATAAATTTGGGCACCGCAACAGAAATGTTGCATCAATATTTAGTAGAACCTCCTTTAGCAGAAATAACAGCCTCTAGACGCTTCCTATAGCCTGCAATGAGTGTCTGGATTCTCCATTTCAGTTAGGTTTGATGGTTGCCGAGCATGGACAGCCCGCTTCAAATCACCCCACAGATTTTCAATGATATTCAGGTCTGGGTACTGGAATGGCCATTCCAGAATATTGTACTTGTTCCTCTGCATAAATGCCAGAGTAGATTTGAAAATATAGATTGTTGAAATATCTAGCTCTGGTGTAACTTCAACTTTGTGACTGATTCCTCAACATTATTCTCAAGTATCTGCTGATATTGAGTGGAATCCATGCAACCCTCAACTTTAACAAGATTCCCAGTATTGGCACTGGCCACACAGCCCCACAGCATGATGGAACATCCACCAAATTTTAGTGTGGCTAGCAAGTGTTTGTCTAGGAACACTGTGTTCTTTTACTGCCATGCATAACGCCCCTTGTTATGATCAAATAACTCAATTTTGTTTCATCAGTCCACAGCACCTCTACCAAAATTAAACTGGCTTGTCCAAATGTACGTTTGTATACCTCAAGCGACTCTGTTTGGGGTGTGTGTGCAGAAAAGGCTTCTTCCGCATCACTCTCCCATACGTTGAATTGTTGAACGATGCACAGTGACACCATCTGCTGCAAGATCATGTTGTGGGCTGTTTGGAGGTGGTCTGTGGCCTTTGCCTCTCCAATATTTTACTTCTGGCCTTAACAAGAACTGTGCCTGTGGTCCTCCATTTCTCACTATGTTACTCATAGTGGACACTGACATCTTAAATCTCTGCAATAGCTTTTTGTAGCCTTCCCCTAAACCATAATGTTGAACAATCTTTGTTTTCAGGTCATTTGAGAGTTGTTTTGAGGCCCCCATGTTGCCACTCTTCAGAGGAGAGTGAAAGAGAACAACAACTTGCAATTGGCCACCTTAAATACATTTTCTCATGATTGGATGCACCTGTCTATGACGTTCCAGGCTTAATGGGCTCACCAAACAAATTGTGTGTTCTAATTATTCAGTGCTAGGTAGTTACAGGTATTCAAATCAACAAAATGAAAAGGGTGCCCAGATTTATGCACCTGTCTAATTTTGATTTGATGCATATTGCACATTTTCTGTTAATCCAATAAACCTCATTTCACTACAGAAATATTACTGTGTCCTTCAGTTATTTGATAGATCAAAATGAAATTGCTGATCCAAACACTCAATTTTTTTTATAAATATTAATCATGGAAATTGTCAGGGGTGCCTAAACTTTTGCATCTGTCATGTGAGTCTGTTCCAGTTTTGCCTCACAGGTTAATTTATTCTCAAAGCTAAGTATTTTTTGTGTACTTATGTAATTTGTCTATTCATTTGAGGCAAAATAAATTACTATATTAATTTTTTTTATAATAGTTTCTATTGTTATTTGTCCTTAATGGTTTGCATATTTGTTCACCATAAATAGATAAATAAATCCCAAGCTCCCAGAAGCAAAGCTCAGATGATAAAGGGTTAAAGGGACAGTCTACATCAGAATTTTTATTGTTTAAAAAGATAGATAATTCCTTTATTACCCATTCCCTAGTTTTGCATAACCAAAACGGTTATATTAATACACTTTTTCCCTCTGTGATCACCTTGTATCTAAGCCTCTGCAAACAGCCCCCTTATTTAAGTTCTTTTGACAGACTTGCATTTTAGCCAATCAGTGCTCACTCCTAGGTAACTTCACTTGCATGAGCACAATGTTATCTATATAGCACACATGAACTTACACCCGCTAGTTGTGAAAAACTGTCAAAATTAATTCAGATAAGAGGCGGCCTTCAAGGGCTAAGAAATTAGCATATGAGCCTACCTAGGTTTAGTTTTGAACTAAGAATACCAATAGAACAAAGCAAAATTGATGATAAAAGTAAATTATAATAAAAACAGTATTTGCATAGAGCCCCTGGCGCAACACATTAGGAACTCCCCAGACATTACGGGTATTAAAATAGGACAATCAGTTTACAAACTCACTCTTTTTGCAGACGACGTTTTGCTCTCCCTAACCAAGCCCCTTATATCTCTGCCAAATTTATACAACACCCTTAGGAACTTCTCCACTATATCTGGTTACAAAGTGAACCTTGAAAAATGTGAAGCCATGCCTCTTGCTATTCCAGACCACACAAAAAAATTGATAGAACTAAACTTTGAGTTTAATTGGGTAAAACATCATCTCAAATATCTAGGGATCAACCTTACAAAACACTCATCGGAACTTTACCAAACCAACTATCCTCCAATTTATAAAGTAATCAAACAGGACCTCACTAAATGGAGCAAACTGAGATTTTCTTGGTTTGGACGTCTATCTGTGATCAAAATGTCTGTGTTACCAAAGATTTTATATTTATTTCGGACCCTACCGATAGGCATCCCGAATTGTGATCTAGACAATCTCCAAGCTTGCATTAACAATTTTATAAGAGGGACTAAAAAAGCTAGAATTCCTAAACCAATATTTACGAGACATAGGCAACTGGGAGGCCTGGGCGCAGCAAATCTCAGACACTACTTCCAAGCAGCTAGGTTAGCCCAAACAACTCTTCTTAGCAATATGGAAGATGAGATAAGATGGACCACGTTGGAGTCAGACATAAATAAACTATATCCTCAAGAGCTGGCTCTGTGGGACCCACATAGAGCTCAAACCCAAAAACGTAATAAATTCCCAATTACAGATTACATGCTCAAAGCTTGGTCCACTCTTGTTTCGTCTCTCAAAATTCTCCCTAACAGATCCCTCAAGACCCCCCTAAAAGTAATCATACCTTCAGAACAGATCCCAGCTATACAGAAGTGGGAAAACAGAGGTCTTTATAGGATTGCAGACTTAGTAGACAAAGGCAAATTAATGACATACACACAACTTCAGGATAAACTGTCTCCTTCCAAATTACATTGGTTTCTATATCTTCAGATATCCTCCATCATACATAAATACCTACCTTCATTGACTGGTCACAAATTCACTCCCTTAGAAATAATTTGTAGCTCCTCATCCAGACCTAGAAAAACTATTTCACAATTATACCAACTAATTCAATCTTCCACACAAATCACTAAAACAAGGCTTCAGCTCAAATGGGAGGCCGACCTCAATACAGAAATTGATATTTCCGACTGGAACAACTTAATATATAATGCGAGTAAAGGCCTGTTGAGTGCTGACATGCAGGAAAATTGCCTTAAAACAATTTTCAGATGGTATCTCACTCCAATTATCACCTCTCATTCCATTAAACGGGGGTCCAAGCTCTGTTACAGGGGTTGTGAAGTTGAAGGTACATACAAACACATGTGGTGGGACTGCTCTTACTCTAAAATAATCTGGAATAAATTATCACTCCTTTTAAGTAGGATACTAGATAGCCCCATTCAGTTGTCAATGAACCAAGCCCTATTGAATGTACGCTTAAGGCAGTTTAATAAAGACATTAATCAATTTATCAAAATTTTATGTACAGCTACACGTATATGTATAGCCCGTCACTGGAAGGAGGGGGCTCCCCCCTGGGACGAAATTTTACATAAAATTAGGCACATATACAATATGTCCGCACAGGCAGCAATATTACTAGACACTCAGGAAGCTTTTCACAAAGTCTGGTTTTATTGGATCACACATGACTCCAAATAATACTGTTTGAATTGTCAATATACCCAATACAGCAGAGATCTTATATGCCTTTATACATCCGTTGGTTAATCATAATATTATTCTTATTGATGAAAATTCCACTGGGTGTGTCATGGTCGGAAGGCACTATTTTCTTACTCTTCTTCATCTTCCCCTCTTATCTTCTTCTCTTCCCCCTTTGATTTTCCCAACTTTTCTCTATACTCCCTTTGTATTCAAGATCTTCATAAATTTTTTGGTTAAGATGGGAATGAGGGGGTGTCCTTACCCCACTCAGGTCCCCCAGACAAACTGACAGACAAGATGCATGATAGCTGTTGTTTAAGGAGTAATCGACCAAGTAATTCCATCTATATAGCGATACAAATGTAAATGTTTTAAATGCTTTTAGGAAATCTTAGTTACTGTCTACTAATATTGGTCTCATTGATCTATCTGTCATTAAGTGGCTATGTCTTCTGTGAAGGTCTTGTTTATTCTTTTGTATTGTTTAAATATCAATAAAAAATTATTTCAAATAATAAAAACAGTAAAGGTTCACCCTAATGTATAACATAATAACAAGTGTCAAATAGAATCTGGTCATTTACAACATTTTCTTATTTGGAAATACAGGTAGGGTTGGAGGGTTTAGAAGACTGATAAGGTCAACCAAGAACAGACGTAACTGTTTTAAATTAGAAAGAGTGTAGCCTTTAAATTGTAATAAAACTTCATTAGTTCTGTTATTCAAGTGGATATTTTTTTTATTCCACTTGATACAGGTAAGCCAATCAACTTAAATAAATTCATCTTCAAGCACTAGCTAAATATTTTGAAGAATTACTTTGAAGTTGCTAAAGAACCTTTACCCAAAAGATTATAAATGCAGTGAAAAGAATCCCAAAGTCTTCACATATTAGGTTGGTGAGGGCTTTGGGAGCTCTGTTGAATAGAAGCAGTTTGCGATCTACCTCTGGTGCTCCCTGCTGGAATAATTTGTTGACATTCTCCAAGAGATTTGTTATAGATTCTGGTAAATTGTGTATCTGTAAATTAGCTGAAGAACTTCAAACTGATTTTCAAACCCAAATTGAAATCAGCCAATAGAATGAAAGCTTTTTGAATTTGAAAATTAAAACCAAGGGCACCCCTATAAAAGGGGGAACCTCGTATTCAAGCTTCAGTGTGCGGCGGTGACTGCATGAAGATGGATCAGGTGGAAGATTAGAAGCAGCAGCATCAGATGGAAGATAGAAGAAGACTGGCCTAGACTGGCCTAGGGGAGTGTAGACATGGATGAAGAAAGAAGACTGGCCTAGTGGAGTGTAGACATGGATGAAGAAAGAAGACTGGCCTAGGGGAGTGTAGACATGGATGAAGAAAGAAGACTGGCCTAGGGGAGTGTAGACATGGATGAAGCAAGAAGACTGGCCTAGTGGAGTGTAGACATGGATGAAGAAAGAAGACTGGCCTAGGGGAGTGTAGACATGGATGAAGCAAGAAGACTGGCCTAGTGGAGTGTAGACATGGATGAAGAAAGAAGACTGGCCTAGGGGAGTGTAGACATGGATGAAGCAAGAAGACTGGCCTAGGGGAGTGTAGACATGGATGAAGAAAGAAGACTGGCCTAGGGGAGTGTAGACATGGATGAAGAAAGAAGACTGGCCTAGGGGAGTGTAGACATGGATGAAGCAAGAAGACTGGCCTAGTGGAGTGTAGACATGGATGAAGCAAGAAGAGGAGCACTGCCGGAGTCGATCACCTAGGAGCCAGATTCAAGTTTGGTGAGTACCAATTTTGGGGTTTAGTGATAGGAGTTTTTTTGGGTGGGTTTTTCTTTTTTAGATTAGGGTGCAAAAATAAAGAGATAACTTATGGCATTATTTTTTAAAAAAATTTAGGATAGGTTTTTGCTTTTTTTTGGGCAGCAAAAGAGCTGAGTGACTTTAGGGCACTGCCTTATCAGTAAAATGCTCAACCAAATGCCCATATCAGGGCAATTAATAGAGTAGGTTTTTTTAGATAGACTTTATTTGGGGGGTGGGGGTTACTTTAATTGTACAATGGGGTTGTTTGTTTTTTTTAGAAAAAGAGCTGTCACCCTAGGGCAATGTCCTACAAATAGCCCTTCTAAGGACTATTATTGCTTTAGTAACTTTTAGTGTTAGATTAGGATTTTTTATTTTGGGGTGTGTTTTTCCTTTTAAGGGAGCTTTAGTTTTAAAATGGGCATAACTGTGGGTTTTTTATTTTTGGTAAAAAAAATATTTGCAATGCGGGATGTGGAGGTTTAGGAGTTAATAGTGTAGCAGGTATTTGCGATGTGCGGATGTTGCTGTTTAGCAGTTAATAGTGTAGCCAAGTAGTTTGCGATGTTGGGGTGTGGCAGTTAAGGTGTTAATTGATAGTAAAATGCAATTGCTTTTACTTTCAACTTGTAATATGAAGGCACATACGCCGCCTATAGAAAATATGGGTAGCATAAATGACCGAGTTTGTGCAAACGTATTTGTGGCAATTTAAACAACGCGCCACTTGTGATGTGGATTAAAGCTTTAAAAAAACACTGCAATCTCGTGATCATGTTTACGCTCCTAGCGCTAACGGTAGCACGCCACTTAATCTAGCCCATAATGCATAAGTGCATATTGTGCATGCTGCATAACTGAGTCTGATGTATCTTGGTTATCTTCCAAATATGTATAAACTACTTAAGCTTTTGTTTTAATAATTGATTTCAAAAGTGGGTCCTTGGAATATTACCATGTTCAGTTTTATCTCCTGACTTTTAGTGGGCCATGCTTTATGTCAGAGTTTTCAAAGTCTTAGGTGGCAGGTGGGCCTCCCCTCCTGCTGAAATTTTCAAGTCCCCCCCCCCCCCCAACATTCAAGAGCTGATTCTGCTCAACCAAAATAGAGCTCCACTCACGTTTCAAGTTTACCGATCAAGACAGCAAATGCAACACAGTATCTGAGTGATTTTGACCTCAGTGCCTTTCTTCCAACTTCATCCTGCCCTTTGCCACCATGACCTGGCAAGTATCGTTGTCGGTTCTTAAAAACTTTTCTATGTTTTGCTAAAGTCAGCTGCTGCTTATGGTTTCCATAGTGTGATGTGTCACTGCTCTGGCGACTCCCCCTTGAGGGCCCCGCCTCATACTTTAAAAACCACTGATTTTATGCTGACTCAATATTGCTAAAGATAATTCTGGAATGTCTATTATTGCTGATAAATTCTGAAGGAATTAAACAAAATTGTAGACAACCAAGATATATTTAAACTGGCTAGGCCCTTTATATATGAGGATTAACTCAATTAATAAATAATCATGAGCTGGTGGTAGGAAACGTTTTGAGTTGAAAATATTGAGCATATCGGGAATCTAAAGAGTCAACCAAAATCCGAGCAAGGTTTGAATGACAGATTAATATCACACCTTTGGTGGTTGGAATAATTATTTTTACTTTTGGTTGAGAAGTGATAATGGAAGACGTTTGCTTTTAGTACATTTTGAATAATTAAAAACCGCATAAGACTTGATCTAAAAATGTTCACTTTTAATGCTCAAATATATTTAAAGCTAAAAACAAAATGGTTTAGATTGATTTCAGTGTTTATAATAGTCTGTTTTGGTTACTGAGTCCTGCTCTCTTATGTTCCCTCTACATAACAAGTGCAAATATAATACTATTGTAGGTAACCTTTTTTTTTTTTCCAGATGCGTGGGAAGTTGTCCTGCAGTGAGGCGGCCAGACACCAGGAAGTGAGCATTATGCAAGTCTTGGATGTAGCCAATGACCAATAACGAGTTCTATGTATATGGCTCTAGAGGTTAGCCAACTGGTCCCAGCTTTCTGCTTCATTTCCATGCCTGTCAGAGTGCCCATTAGGTATAATGTATGTATGATAGACATCCCTCAGGATGGCAGGTTCATTGTATGCGGCACATAAATATAGCTCGCACTTCTATAACAAGGAGAGTTCAGATGTACTTCACAGCTCTAGCTCCTGATTTTTGCTTTTGCAACTCAGTCTCTGGGTGACTGGATATGCAACCTGCAAGTCTCTCTGGGTCCCCACACTCCCTTTCGTGCAGGGCTGGCGAGTAGCATTGCCTTTTGGCAGTGACCTGAATGTATTTAAGAACAAGTCTGGCCGGCTGATTATATGCTTTTAAGGTGTCTAAATTTGGATATTGGAAGTAGGAAAATATTGAAAGGTGAGCACTATTATTGCTGAGCAAACACTTCAAGTATAACTCAAAATGCACTAAACCAATTTTCTTAAAATCCTCTAGATTTGTATAAACTCACATCAGAAGCAGGGGCGGACTGAGATCAACAGGGGGCCCCCACCTCCCTTCACCGCTCCCTCATCCTACCACCCTCTAGGGCCAGACCCCACACTACAGGGCCCAGAGCAACCACTAGTGCACCTGTCAGCACTGCAGCTGATCTAGGTAATCTTTGTAAATGGGGGAGGGTCTAGGCACTTACTTTGCGTGTGGTCCCATACTAAAATTTGCCTGCCTGCTGCTGCCATCCACTCCCTTACAGTCACAACCGCTCAACTATCGCCACTGCGCTAGCTCATTTAAAGTGCCATAAGCATGTTGAGATCTGTGCATATCCTAAAAGGGCTAATTAAGTAAAAAATAGTTTGCATGAACAAATTGTTTAAAAATTGCTGGCAAGTATTTAAAAATAATTTTAAAAATAAGCAATATTACTTACATAGCTATGCTGTCTGGAGTGTCTGATCCACCCCCCTTTATCAGTGTTTAGTATCAGAAACACAGGCTTTGTGTTTCACAGCAGCTTATTTGCTTCTAGGCATGCTCCAGCAGATAATCACTGTGCTACTTCTGCATTCTACCAAAACAATGGTAGATCTAGATACAGCCATAGAAGGAAATATGTGGGGGGAGTTAGAGCTGTACAATTCGGAAACTTAAAAGAAAGGGTTAATGGCGAGGCACTGCAGTATAAATTTGCAGGTAAAGTAATTAAAGTACATTTTATATTATGTCTCTATCCTAACTTGTTTTATGCCCCTTTAACCAACTGTGACATAGATCATAAGCAGCACACCCAGATCCTCTCTTGGGGCCCCTCTGTCCAGGTCCTATTGCCTGACTGCTCAGTCCGCCCATGATCAAAAGTAAAGTACTACATTTCAGCGCTTTTTTAATCAATCACTGCAAATGATAGCTCTAAAGCATTTTCATGTATAGTATTTAGAATACAAAAATCCAAAATGTGCTCATAAAAAAATATAAATACACAAACATTTCATCTGGATTTAATTTACCTTTTCCAGAATAATTTAACTGAAAATAAAACTCTGGATTACAATTTAAATATATTTACACCAGATACCACCACAGCACTGGTCACTCAGAGCTTTAGGAAGCCACATTAATCTACATTTTTTTTCTGGAGTCTTGTTAAGATTTTTTCATATAAACCAATTGCATCAATAAAATTATTGCTTGTGTAGCCGGGACTAATATTTGGAGCCATCTAATAATAGGATATTTTGAATATGTTCCTATGCATCCACCTTCTAGTGAATAAGTTAAAATGCCAATTACCTATTAAAGGCCCATAAAATTATACTAGTCTATAGAACATAAAAACATATATAAACATAGATTAATCTCCACTAGCCATAAATTTACCCTTCTGGGGGCCTTTAATATAATCCCTCTTCTAAATACCTGCATTGCTCCAGTTTACAGTCACTCAAATATTTTCTGCATTATCACTGATTTCTTTACAGATGGGCCGGATTTACAGTCCAGGTGACCGAAGGTACCAAAATCTGAAGTTTACCGATGTGCCGGCAACCTTAATTAAGGAGGCCTCCAGAAGTCGAGCGGGAACGCATGGGAGCAGAGTTCCTGCACTATTTTTGCAGGAGGAACTAAGTTCCCTCTAGACAGAGAACATAAATGCTTCAGTAAACACTGCTTCTGCTGGTGGGAGGAGCTGGAGCACAGTCTGATTAGAGGGATAGTGAGATCCTCTAGTAATGGGCAGTAACACTTCCTACTATACACTAAATGCAAGCCTGTCAGCAATCCCGCTGTGTGATCACCCTGCACTGTGTGTAACACATGGTGTTTACAATTCTGTGTGGCTTGCTCTGGGGTTATTTAGCTCCCCTCAGCAGAAATAGGACTATTGCACATTAAGTGGGCAAGACTCTGTGACAGAGAAGGATTCTCAGGCCCAAAGACAACCATTTAACCCTTCTTTGGATTTAATTTGGGGACACTCAGGTTTTATTAAATTTTCATGATCCAGATACAGCATGTAATTTTAAACAACTTTCCCATTTACTTCCATTAAAAAATGTGCACAGTCTTTTATATTTACACTTTTTTTTGAGTCACCAGCTCCTACTAAGCATGTGCAAGAACTCAGACTATACGTATATGCATTTGTGATTGGCTGATTGCTATCACATGGTACAGGGGGAGTGGAAATAGACATAACTTTGACATGTGTTAAAAAATAATCTACTACTCATTTGAAATTCAGAGTAAATGCTATTGTATTGTCTTGTTATCTTGCATTTGTTGATTATGCAAATCTGCTGTGTTTACTGGTCCTTTAACCAAAGTGTATAGTTTATATACATATAAATACAGTGTATCTGTGTGTGTGTATAAAATAATATTAATTGTGAGGGGGGTGGAAGTCTTGGTGCGTTCCCACATTTTTTCTTGTAGGACTTGACCCCTGAATCCGGCCCTGTGGCGATGCTGTGACTTCTGTATATATGGTTGACAGTTGTCCTCCACAAAAATACTGGACAATCAGTTGGTGACTAAGAACAACGGTAGATGCCGTTGTCACACAATGCTCCCCCCACAAAACTCTACCTAAGCCCCCGCACTTGATCACACAGTGTATATTATTTGCAACTAAGCTGTCATTTTACCCCTGGGCTGCCAGTAACTTACACATCAATCATTTTACCTCTTTGGCTGCCAGCACCACTCGTAAAACAAAACTAGTTTGACCCAGTTGACTGCTCCTCACTTCTCTCTGCTCCATTTTTGTAATGAGTTTAGGCATAGGAAGGCTTTTCAATTTAGCTAACACTTCGGAACTTCATAAAATAGGTCATTTTAATGTCCAATATTTTTGTGAAGATTTTACTGGAAAGCCTACTAAAATACTGGACTGTCCAGTTGAATACTGGATACTGGACACCTGACAAACCCTACCTGTATCATGAAAACTACTCAATGACAACCAATACTTGCTGCTTTACTTTATATGTTTTACCAAAATGACTTTTGAATGTTAAACAGCTGTTTGCATAGACATATTCTTCTGTCTGAATGTTTCTATATAATGAATGTTAATATTGTATCATTCAAATGTAATAAAATGATATTGTCTTTTTTTGACCTCTCTCCCTATGAAGATACTTGTCTAATGGTTTTCTATGGGGAAGGTTTGCATTACTGCTGCTGGTTAAACTTCATATAGTCACTCATTTGACTCTGCTTTATTGAGGAAAAACAAGTATGATACATGGTGTGAGTCAGCACCAAGTACTGTCTGTAAAATAACTTTCATGTAACTTAATACTTGCTGTTGAACTGAACTTCTCATTCATAATTACTCCCAGCTAACTTGCGTGTGTTTGTGATTATATATATATATATATATATATATTTAACATAGCACAAAGTCCTCCTCCCCTCCTTGCACTTGTGTATTTTGGGACTCGCCAGCCGGTTTGGACAATGTAACACCCTCGCCCCTCAGCCCCCCTTCTCCATGTACTGGCAGCACAGGCCAGGGAAGGAGCATTGCAGCTGAAATGTGCGTGTTAGAATATTGGCAGTTTAAGAGAAGGGGGTCTCTCAGTCACGAAGAGCTGGGCTGTGTGCTCTGGAACCGATCACTGTTTATAGCTAGCACTTCCCCTCACTTACAGCTCGTGTCACGCACGGCTGGGGTGGGTAGGATGTTGGGGCTTGTAAGGGGCTGGCAGATGGCAGTGAATAGGGGCTTAAGGAAGGAAATAACTGGCTCCGTCCCTCCTAGTTGGTTTAAGTAAATGTTCATTCTTTTTGTTGTATTCTCTTTCAATTATTCACTTATAGAACAAACATTGACTTTATTTGGCAAGAAATAAACTATAATTTATTATCATAGGACATAGTGATATTTATTTGTCCTTGTCTCGTATACCATCTATATAAATCTCACTCGTATTCCGTATTTTCTTCTTCTTAGCAATTTAATTTTATTCATATGAAGCCCATGAAATCCTAAAAGCTGTCTCTGCCAAACCCCTATGTTATAGCAGCGCCACAGTGCAGCTATAATTTATGTCTGAACAATGATATAAATTATAAGCTGTTTTTTTAGATATATACAGACATCTACACAATCAGAAGTTTCCTATATGTCTATCTATCTAGGTCTGGAAATTTACACTAGTAGAGTGTGAGAGAGAGTGTGTGTGTGTGTGTGTGTGTGTGTGTGTGTGTATACACACACACACATATTTTATATATAGATTATATATAAATATACACACACATTTTATATATAGATTATATATAATTATACACACACACACATATTATATATATATATATATATATATATATATATTGTATATAGTGCGTGTGTGTGTGAAAAGAAAGAAAAAAAACTCTACAGCATTTTTATTAAAACTATTAAAATATAAAGTTGACCTGATGTGTGTCTACAGACCTGGTAGTTTGAGGATTTGGCACAGATATACATGTAAGCTAGTTGCAGTTGTCATATCTTTGAAGAACAGCTATTTTATCATATTGCATTTATGTAGAAGTGCAAAATGCAATTTGCCTGTGTGAACAGAAATGGGAGACTAAAAGGAAAACAAGATAAACCTAGAGCAAAGCTGTCAGAACTGTTTTACTGAGAATAACCACAACTTAATAGTTTGTTCAATAAGATAGTCTTGCAAATTGCTTGGGTTCTCTCACTCTCCCACCAACCATTGGGAGGTTGATTTCTGTTGCTGCCTTCTTTTTCCATAGCTAATTATGCAGCACTGCAATTGTCAGTAAAGTTGACAGTATCCATATGCAAAAGTAGCTATTTCAAATAACAAAATAAAGGTACATTTACTATTTGTAAACTTTGTAATACACTCCCGCAATTAAAATGGATCTTTGGGAACACATTTAAAGGGAGAAAAGTTTAACGTACAGTGTCACTTTAAAGGTACATTCTAAACAGCATCTGAAATATGTTATCAGAACAGAAGCCTAACCTGTACTCATGAAGGTGGGGACATGTCTAAGGATGGGGAAGACATTAATTACCTTCTATAATAGGTTACTTATATACTTTATGGGGATAAATCATTTGAGAGAAAAACTGTATTTTTGTGTATTTTGTTCAGCGTGAGTACTGCCTTGTCTTTTTTACCTTTTTGTGTTATTCACATTGATATGAATATACTGGTGCTAAGTTTTATTTGGGGCCAGATTACGAGTGAAGCGCAAACGTTTGTGCACAAGCAATATTGAGTTTGCGCGCAGGTTAAATGCAATTTAAGTTAACACTCATCGGGTTAGCAGGTACTCAGAGCTGTGGTTAACTGTTTCAGGAAACAAAAAAGTCTCACAAAACACATGAAAAATACATTACAAAGTACACTTACACTCAATAACATCTAATAAAAAATTATTGAAAAAAAATTTGCATATGAAAGTTATAAGTGTTCAAAGATCTGAGGTCTCAGGTGTTAGAGAAAAAAAGGCAAAGGGCTTTAACATTGAGATCTCTTCATGTCGGGTTAGCGCCCTTGAGAAAATTTGTTCTGGATTGCGCAAGTAGGGTGTTTTGTTGTTTTTTTTCCCTTTTTTTGCTCCATTGACTTCTATAGGGAATACGTTATCACATGTGCAATATTCTAATTACGCTAGAAGTAAACTGTTTAGTCAGATTAGCACAAGTGCGATAACTTTACTTTCAACTTGTAATACGAGCGTAACCCAACGCGCACAACAAGTTTACTTCTTGCGCAATTAGCACTCTAGCGAAAAGGCCAAATATCGCTGCACTACTGAGATACACAAAGCTACACTCTAAATATAAAAGAATACGCTTAAAAAGGGTCACAAGAACAAGAGGTAATGTCTGCTGTTGGATTTTGTTTCTCTGGGGAAAAGTCGAAATGTCTATAGCTAACATTGTATTTTTGGTTTGTTATTTTTAATATTTTTCGCTGCTTCAGTGTTGACCATAGAGTGCAGAGGCTGATTAACAGGAGGCAGTGAGTGATGCTGCAGTGTTCCTTACACATTTATTTTTAGCACAAATCATGTAGCATTTAGAGACAGAGGGACAGTAAAACAATACAGGAATGCTGCAGGAACATACTTAAAAGGAAGACATATTAGACAAGAACATGCTGTGATATTACACAGGGTCAACTTCATGAGGGACGTGAGAAAGTTTGATGAATAAAGGGAGTGGAAGTCTAGGTACAGTAATTACAGAATTCACATGTGCATGTGAGGGGTAATAGACTAACTGTACAAGATCAAACAGGGACTGTACACTGTAAAATTGTTTTTCCCTTAATGTATGTTCAATGACTTGTTATACCAGCTGCAGAGTATAAAATGTATAAGAAATGGCATTTTCAGGTTTATTTGTCTATATGAAATAGCTGGTTTTGTGTTTTGAAACTACAACCTATTAAAAAAAAGTTGAGCTTGCAGGTAAAATCAGATCTGTTTATTTTATTACTTTGTGTACACACACTTTATTCCTTATCTTATATTTCTTTGTAAACCAAAGCACAATACTTAGAGACAGCAATGGAAAATTTAAAATGTGTTACTTATCTCTTATACACCCTACTGGGAGTGTAATTTCTTCTTCTGAGTGTGTTTACATAGCTTGTCAATAGCATATACTTAAAGGGACAGTCTACACCAGAATTGTTTTTGTTTAAAAAGATAGATAATCCCTTTATTACCCATTCCCCAGTTTTGCACAACCAATTCAGTTATATTAACCCTTTGAGTGCTAACGATGGCTCTGAGTTGTCGCAAATTGTCCCAGTCAGGTGTTGACGACTGTCTGTTGTATACTCAGTGACAAAAAATAATTTATAATTTATCTTCATTATTTCTCCTTTTCTCCACTTTTTGTTATTTTGCTATTGTTGCCTGTGTTTTGCTATCTTGTAAGATACTGGCTGGGTATACCCTCTCTGAGAATCTTTCACCCATTTCATCCACAGCTCTTTCTACCTCATCCAGTTTAGAGGTGAGTCTCACTGCTCTCAAAATTTGAGCTTTTGGCATAGAGTTAAGTAGGTGTCTTGGGTGAAAACTCTCATATCGTACTAAGGTGTTTCTATCTGAAGTCTTTCTACACACCCTTGTCTCTATCCTGTCATTGTCTCTGAATAGTTCTATATCCAGAAACTCAATTTTCTCTTTGTCCCATTTCGGGACAAATCTAATGGGGTCCTGAATTTTATTAATCTCTTCCAGGAATCTAGTGAGGGTACTTTCACCACCATACCAAAGAAAAAACACATTGTCTATGAACCTCCTGTAGTTCCTTCCATATTGTAAGAATAATTCATTATTCATAATATTAGCCTGTTCATACGAATGCATAAAAATATTAGCATAGCTCGGTGCTACCCGAGAGCCCATGGGGCCTATCTATCAAGCTCCGAAAGGAGCTTGATGGCCCGTGTTTCTGGCGAGTCTTCAGACTCGCCAGAAACAGCAGTTATGAAGCAGCGGTCACAAAGAACGCTGCTCCATAACCTGTCCGCCTGCATCGCCGGAAATCAACCTGATCGAGTACGATCGGGTTGATTGACACCTCCCTGCTGGCGGCCCATTGGCCGCGAGTCTGCAGGGGGCGGCGTTGCACCAGCAGCTTTTGTGAGCTGCTGGTGCAATGATGAATACGGAGAGTGTATTGCTCTCCGCATTCAGCGAGGTCTGGCCGACCTGATCCGCACTGTCGGATCAGGTCCGCCAGACTTTGTTAAATAGAGGCTCATGGCTGTACCCATGCACTGTAGAAAAACATCCTTTTCAAATTTGAAATAGTTTTTATGCAATATGAATTGTAATAGTATTGTAGGTATTCTACAGGAGGCCCCCTAGAACTAGTATTTTCTTGTAACAACTGCCTAACTGCCCTAATCCCCTCCTCATGAGGGATGCAGGTATAAAGATTTGAGACATCCATTGTAACAAATAGCATATTATCCCCACAAGATTCTATTCATTTCAGTGTCTCTAGGAAGTGATCAGAATCTCTTATATATGAGGGTATTTGTTTTACTAGTCCCTGTAGAATATCATCCAAGTATTGGGCCACTGGTTGGTTTAGTGACTCCATAGCAGAGATTATGGGCCTTCCCGGGGGGTCAATGTGAGTCTTATGGATCTTTGGGAGTATATAGAAAACTGGGGTCTTGAGTAAACATGAAGTTTCTCTCTCCCTCCGAAATCCAGCCATTCTGCATCCCCATCAGTAGAATGTTATCCAACTCCCTCTTGTATTCCAAGGTGGGGTTTCTGTTTAATTTTATGTAGTTCTGACTGTTGTTTAATTGTCTTAATACCTCTCCCTGATAATTCTTATAGTCCATTAAGAAAATACTTCCACCCTTGTCAGCAGGCTTCAAATTTATGTCCTTTATTTTTAAGGCCTTTGAGTGCATCCCATTCCCTGTTTTCAAAATTGGGTTTGTTATGTGAAATAGTCTTGTCTAAGATGCCTATATCCTTTCCCACAAGTTTCAGGAAGCTAGTTATATGGGTATTAGGGGTATTGGGATCAAACTTACTGACACCTCTATATTCCCTATGTGTGCCCTGATCTCTGACCCCTTTATCCACAAAAAAGTCTCTAAGCCTTAAGCTGCAACCAAATTTATATAGGTCTACTTTTGTAAGAAACATCTTTCCTTTAGTTTTAGGGACAAAGTTCAATCCTCTCTCTAATATACCCTCTTCTTCTGGTGTTAAGCTGTGTTTTGAAAGGTTTTGATTGCTGGCTGCTCCCGTTTTGCTCCCGTTTTGCTCCCGATTATTCATGCTTTTTCGCCTGCTCCCCCTCCTTGTATGTTGGGGTCTTTTGTTGTTAGCCTCTCTCCTTCCTCCAAAAAAGGCTCCTGGTCTCGGGGTTGCTCCCGGATGATGCAGAGTCAAGCGTTGCTCCCTCTGGGCGTCGCACTCTTTGCACGTCACGCCTGCGCCTCCTGCCTTGTACGGAAACTCCGTATTGCCAAGGATAGATCAGATTCAGTCGATAATCCTCTGCAATTCTCCTTCGCTTGCTCCTCTTGTAAGATGCCAAATCCTCTTTGTATTTTTGAACCTGCTCGTCCAACTTTGTGATCCAATCCTCCATTTTATCTGAGGTAAGTGTCGGTCTGTCTTCTTCTTCAAATTTTATTTTCTTCCTATATAAGGAATATAGAGGTGTCAGTAAGTTTGATCCCAATACCCATAATCCCCATATAACTAGCTTCTTGAAACTTGTGGAAAAGGATATTGGCATCTTAGACAAGACTATTTCACATAACAAACCCAATTTTGAAAGCAGGAAATGGGATGCACTCAAAGGCCTTAAAGGACATAATTTTGAAGCCTGCTGACAAGGGTGGAAGTTTTGTCTTAATGGACTATAAGAATTATCAGGGAGAGGTATTAAGACAAGTAAACAACAGTCAGAACTACATAAAATTAAACAGAAACCCCACCTTGGAATACAAGAGGGAGTTGGATAACATTCTACTGATGGGGATGCAGAATGGCTGGATTTCAGTAGGGAGAGAGAAACTTCATGTTTACTGAATACCCCAAGACCCCAGTTTTCTATATACTCCCAAAGATCCATAAGACTCGCATTGACCCTTCGGAAAGGCCCATAATCTCTGCTATGGAGTCACTAAACCAACCAGTGGCCCAATACTTGGATGATATTCTACAGGGACTAGTAAAACAAATACCCTCATATATAAGAGACTCTGATCACTTCCTAGAGACACTGAAAGGAATAGAATCTTGTGGGGATAATATGCTATTTGTTACAATGGATGTCTCAAATCTTTATACCTGCATCTCCCATGAGGAGGGGATTGAGGCAGTTAGGCAGTTGTTACAAGACAATACTAGTTCTAGGGGGCCTCCTGTAGAATTCCTAACATGACTATTACACTTCATATTGCATAAAAAACTATTTAAAATTTGAAAAGGATGTTTTTCTACAGTGCATGGGTACAGCCATAGGCTCTCGGGTAGCACCGAGCTATGCTAATATATTTATGCATTCATATGAACAGGCTAATATTATGAATAATTAATTATTCTTACAATATGGTAGGAACTACAGGAGGTTCACAGACAATGTGTTTTCTTCTTTGGTATGGTGGTGAAAGTACCCTCACTAGATTCCTGGAAGAGATTAATAAAATTCAGGGCCCCATTAGATTTGTCCCGAAATGGGACAAAGAGAAAATTGAGTTTCTGGATATAGAACTATTCAGAGACAATGACAGGATAGAGACAAGGGTGTGTAGAAAGACTACAGATAGAAACACCTTAGTACGATATGAGAGTTTTCACCCAAGACACCTACTTAACTCTATGCCAAAAGCTCAAATGTTGAAAGCACTGAGACTCACCTCTAAACTGGATGAGGTAGAAAGAGCTGTGGATGAAACATTCTCAGAGAGGGAATACCCAGCCAGTATCTTACAAGATAGCAAAACACAGGCAACAATAGCAAAAGAACAAGATAAATTATTTTTTGTCACTGAGTATACAACAGACAGTTGGAAAATACAAAGGGCTATCCAGGATAATTGGAAAATCCTACAAGGGGATGAGAGATTAAAATCTTTCACAAAAGAACTCCTGATATTCTCTTATAGAAGGGGACGCTTCTTGAAGGATATGTTAGTACAGGCAGACCCCACTGATAAATATGAAAAGTCAGTAAAACATTTTCTGATGAGAAAACCAGGTGTATATAGGTGTCATGGATGCACTACATGTGATAATCTAATCCTAGGCAACACATTCACACACAGCCACACTGGTAGGAGGTATGACATAAGACAGCCATTAAACTGTGAATCCAAATACGTGGTTTATATGATCAAGTGCCAGTGTGGGGACATGTATATTGGAAAGACGGAATGTATGCTGAAGGAGTGAATGGCAGTACCTACTGTAGGTCCAACATCAGACAGGATTTAGAGAAAGGGGAGTCAGATCAGCCTGTGGCTAAACATTTTCTGAAAAAGGGCCACTCTGTGTCTAGTCTCAGATGTTGTCCTATAGACCAAATACAACCTCTGAAACGAGGGGGTGATAGAAAGACCATTTTATTACAAAGAGAGGCCAGATGGATCTCTGAACTAGACACAGTCCACCCCAGGGGCTTGAATACACACCTGTCTCTGTCCTGTTTCTTGTAAAATAAGTCATCTGAAACTCAATAAGCTGAATTTTTGATTATATTATTATAGTGCACTTTTGTACCACTAATGGAGGGGATATAGTAGTTAGTTTATAAATCAGTTATTATAGTTATTTGTAAATATGTTTATTACCCTGTAATCCTAACAATTTTTTCTAGTGATGCACATGTGACTATAGTATTCTAATGTATTAATGCTTTATTTTAGGTAGAAAAAAGGAAAATTCCAGTAATCAGTTAAATGAACGGAATTCAGATTCTACCTTAAGAAAATCAGATAATCACAGGGTCATAGAGCATCACCTGAGTGAGTGGGGGAGTGGTTTAACAGGGTATAAATATTGTGTTAGTTTGCATTGCATGTTACCTTGACAAAGGCCCAGGTTGGGGCCAAAACTTTGGAAAATAAATGTTGAAAAACCTATGAAAAAGAGATGAGTCTTTCTTGTATATCTATATTCATTTGTGACCCAGGCTCTAAAAAGTTATGCTAGAGTGCTAACCTTGCATGGAAACATATATATATATATATATATATATATATATATATATATATATATATATATACATATATATATATATATATATATACATATACAGAGAGAAGTGCACTCACAGGAACGAACAACTGGCTCAATAACATTGTTAGCCTGTTCTATGGCGATTTACCCCCTGGGTGCAGCTTTTTAGCCCGGTAATGCCTTTCACAGAGTAGAACTTTCCTGTAGTATATCAGTCTGATCCCGCCTATAACGGTCAGTTCTGCGCCAAAATACCAGGCAATTCCTCTCTGAACAAGGAACACAGCAACCCCAGATGATCATTTCGGCCTTCATTGGGCCTCGTCAGTGAGGTGTAGCTATATTCCTCTAAGCACACTGAGCAAGGAGTCCACGTCTGGTTGCCCCTTTTTCCCATAGGGAGACTAAATACATACAGAGAGAAGTGCACTCACAGGAACGAACAACTGGCTCAATAACACTGTAAGCCTGTTCTATGGCGATTTACCACCTGGGTGCAGCTTTTTAGCCCAGTAATGCCTTTCACAGAGTAGAACTTTCCTGTAGTATATCAGTCTGATCCCGCCTATAACGGTCAGTTCAGCGCCAAAATACCAGGCAATTCCTCTCTGAACAAGGAACACAGCAACCCCAGACGATCGTTTCGGCCTTCATTGGGCCTCGTCAGTGAGGTGTAGCTATATTCCTCTAAGCACACTGAGCAAGGAGTCCACGTCTGGTTGCCCCTTTTTCCCAGGTGGGACCAGACTGATATACTACAGGAAAGTTCTACTCTGTGAAAAGCATTGCTGGGCTAAAAGAAGTTGCACCCAGGTGGTAAATCGCCATAGAACAGGCTAACAATGGTATTGAGCTGGTTGTTCGTTCCTGTGAGTGCATTTCTCTCTGTGTGTATAGATATATATAGATAGATAGATAGATATCTGTGTGTGTATATAAATATATTAAATAAATTGTATCAAAATACAGTCAGATATATCTAGAAATAGGTATTTATGAATTAACAGAACATGCTATGTGAAGATTTTACCTGTTGGCATGACTAACAATTGGAGAATATGAATATACTTTGTATATAATAAACAGCAGACTTTTAATTTGCAACAAGGATGTGTCTGCACGCGAGGGGGATGTTAGGGTTTTTTCACCTTTTTTTCTCTCCATTGACTTCTTTGGGGGAATATGCTATTGCGCACACAATATTCTAAGTGGGGCTTTTGACGTACATCGGGTTAGAGCACGAGTGAAAACTATTTACTTTCAACTGGTAATAAGCGCTCCAGTTGTAATGTGGCCTTTTTTTGGCATTATACATCCTACCTAGGCTGTTTATTAAAAGATGCCTTGAACGTTATGATAAATGCATAAGAAGTTCATAGTATAAAAAATATCAAGGAGCAAAAAGAGGGGTCATTGTGTACGTATCTAATTAGCCAATTCCTGACCAGTGTTAAATGCACTGTATTATGTCATATTGCTGTTTACAAATGGATACATACAAAAATACATATTTCAGGGGCCTTTTAAAGAAACCCTGACATATGTATATTCCATAAGAGTAATTTTTTAGAGCATTAATATTGCAGCCTGTATATGCTAAGAAAACGCGTACTCCTCTAGCATGTACTAATATGATCCACCAGGTATTGTTTTACTGAAAGGGCAAGAAAAGTATTAATATTATTATTATTTTTTGGGATTTTTTGTTAAAGGGATAAATAGGTAGGCTCAGGAGCAGCAAATCACTGCAGTGCCAGCTGATGATTGGTGGCTGTAAATATATATATATATATATATATATATATATATATATACACACATATACACACACTTGGCTCACTAGATGTGTTCAGATAGCTTCTGCTCCTGAGAATACTCTTTAACAAATGATACAAAAAGAACAAAGCATCTTTGATAATGTAAGTAAATGTAGAAGCTGTTTAAAATTGCATGTTCTATCTGAATATTGCAAGTTTATATATGTATTTTCTTTTGCTCACAATATTTTATCCCTTGTCTAAGTGTTTATATAATAGTAGGTACCTCTTACCTTTATGTAAAATGCATAAAAGTATCTTTACTCTTTCCATGGATACTTACAAATACTGCAATACCAAACCATATATAATAAAAATGTAGGTAAATACCTATCACTTTTATTATTGTGCCAACATTGTTACAATAGCCTCTGTCACCTACTTTATTATTCTTGTTAAAACTTAATAAAACTAAGGAAGAAAACAAATGAAGGTATAGCTGTATGAATATGTATGTACCTTTGAGGAGCAGTTGCAGTAGCTATGTATATGGTGTATATAGTTCTCCACTACTAATGCAAGTGGAACTGTACATCAGTGAATTGGAGCAGTACGGCTGTGTTCATAACATGTAAATATCAGATTTTAAGGAAGTAAAGAAGGGAAGTTATTTCTGCAGCTGGCAAAGAAAATTAGGTCTGAATTAGAAACAGATGCTAGAAATAAGAACCAAATGTGTCCCATTCATTTTAATTCAGACTGGAGCTAATGAGGTCTGCTGTTGTTGCGGCTGATCAGGTGATGACCTGCACACTATACTCCGCCAGGCAGCTAAATGGCACAATCACTGCTGCACAAAATCTTTTTCTACACAAGAAGATTTATTGATTTGTTTCTTGTGTGTCAGCTGTTAATCAGAGCACCTAATCGTTCTGCCTGTCACTTAGGGCCTCATGATCTAAATCTCTCTGCTCTGGCGAGATGATCGAATACATCTCGTCAGTACCATAAGGTCCCTCCAAAGACTTTTCAAAAGGCGATTTTATTTGTTGAGAGTTGTTCATCTCTCTATGCAGAGTTCTAAGTGTGAAGGAGAAGACACCTACATTGCAAAATAATGCTCAAAAAAGCCCCCAATAAATTGGCAAGATTTCTCTCCATGCCAGCAAGTTTGTATAAACCATTTAGTGTAGGTGCAGATGTATTCAGTTTTTTTTTTCTGGAATTATTTAGCAATTTAAAACATTATACACAGGTAAAATACTGCTATTTATTACTACAGCAGACATGAAATAATTCCTGTAGCAAATATAACATCAGTCTGTTCATAAATATAACACACTGTGTATTACAGGGATATAACAGGGAAAAATGCTCTTATGTGTTAGAAAATCTTATTGTACTATTGCTCGCTTTAATCTATGTGTTTAACTGCTGCATCTAGTTAGCCAATGACAAGAAGCATATGTGTGGCCCCCAATCAGCATCTAGCTCCCAGTAGTCCATTGCTGCTACTGAGCCTACCGAGTTATGCTTTTCAAAAAAAGGACATCAAGAGAACGAAGTAAATTTGATACTAGAAGTAAGTTGGAAATTTTCCTAAAGGGATAGTAAACACCAAAATTGTTATTGTTTATAAAGATAGATAATCCCTTTATTTACCATTCCGCAGCTTTGCATAACCAACACTGTTATATTAAAGGGACAGTCTACACCAGAATTGTTATTGTTTAAAAAGATAGATAATCCCTTTATTACCCATTCCCCAGTTTTGCACAACCAACAGACTTAAATAAATACACTTTTTACCTCTGTGATTATCCTGTATTTAACCCTTTGCAAACTGCCCCCTTATTTCAGTTCTTTTGACAGACATCCATTTTAGCCAATCAGAACTGGCTCACCTGAACTCCACGTACGTGAGCACAGTGTTATCTATTTCACACACATGAACTAACCCTCTAGTGGTGAAAGACTGTCAAAATGCCCTGAGAGAAGAGGCGGCCTTCAAGGACTTAGAAATTAGCATATGAACCTCCTTAGGTTTAGTTTTCAACTAAGAATACCAAGAGAACAAAGCAAAATTGGTGATAAAAGTAAATTGGAAAATTGTTTAAAATTACATTCTCTATCTGAATCATGAAAGTTTATTTTGGACTAGACTGTCCCTTTAATATACGTTTAACCTCTGTGATTACTTAGTGCTGAATCTTAAATAACTTCACGTGCGTGAGCACAATGTTATTTATATGAAACACATGAACTGATTCCCTCTAGCTGTGAAATACTGTCAAATGCATTCAGATGAGAGGTGGCCTTCAAGGGCTTAGAAATTAGCATATGACCCTACCTAGGTTTAGCTTTCAACTAAGAATACCAAGAGAACAAAGCAAATTTGAAGATACAAGGAAATTAGAAAGTTGTTTAAAATGACATGCCCTATCTGAATCATGAAAGTTTAATTTGGACTTTACTATCCCTTTAAAATTGCATTCTCTCTTTCATGTTTTAAGCAGCTTTTTGTTTAACTCTAAATATATTGCAAAGTGTTTTCAAATATTAGGTTTACTATTAAACTGATGTCCTAACTAGATGGTAAATGGTGGAATACTGGGATAAACACTGAAGAGTTTTTGTTTGGCACCTCAACAGCTCCCCCCACTGGCTCATTTTTATAATCGCATGATATATTTTTTTATAAAGATAATCATTTCATCATAGAGCAGCAGCAAAGCAATGGGATAAACAAACTAAATTTAGTTCATCATTGACAAACTGATGAACAAGATCAAACTGATTTAAATAAACAACATTTTCTGAGCCATGTGCTGTCTGTCTAGTGCAGTTGTTCAGATTTTTATAGATCAGTAGCTTTTCACTCATCTTTGAGAATTATAGATTTATCCGGTGCAAGAGATGGCAGCTTATGAAAAGCATCTTCTAGTGTTATATAAAGGTACTGCAGTAACAAAACAGGCTAGGCAGTTAAATAATACGTTTAGTATACAGTAGCTGCTATCACAACTAACTGCTAGAAGACTAGAAAACATGTTTACATTTTTGTCTGTCTTTATAAATGGCTTAAACTGCATTTATATTGCCGATATAAAGCTCATTCATAGCTGTTAAAATTGTTACCAAACGTTGTTACTGCTGACTAAGGTGTCAGATTTTCATTTTACGCTGGCTGCATTAAACACCTTGAGATTTTTATATAAAATGTTTAGTTATATGTATTGAAACATCTTTTGCAGACTCTGCTACATATATGTCCCTAATTGGCTTGTACTATACTAACATTATGACTATGGCTAACCTTGCTGTCTACAGACTAAAACCATATAAGCAAATGATAGGTGGAGTTTGAATATTGACAAATATAGCAACCAGGGTGGATTTGATTTAAATGAAGTCAATTAAAATTACAATTTAAATCACTTGTCAGCAAGACTTGAATCATGTTTTTTACATAAAGACTCATTCTTGCTGGGCCAAAAGTTAAAGTTTATACTCCAAACGAGGAGTCCCAGAAGTCTAGAATACAGCACACTCCACATAATGTCAATAAAAAAATTTTTTATCAAGGGACACAAAGGTAACCAAATACCAATGGAAGTTTATTACACAATATAATTATAAATAGACATAAAAAGGGGATAAATCCCCAAACCATCCACTCATAGAAAAATAAAATATGCCGGCTACTGCAAGTTGTTAAATGTGCACATTAATAAGCAGAAGTCCTGTCTCTCCTAAGTTCTTAAAGGAATAGTAAACTCCAGTTTTTTCTTTCATGATTCAGATAGGAGTGAATTAGAAAGTTGTTTAAAATTGCATGCTCTATTATCAATTTTTCTTCATTCTCTTGCTATCTTTATTTGAAAAAGCAGGAATGAAAGCTTTGGAGCCAGTCTATTTTTGGTTCAGTACCCTGGGATAGGGCTTGCTGATTGGAGGCTACATTTAGCCATCCAATCAGCAAACGCAACCCAGGTTCTGAACCTACAATGGGCCGGCTCCAAAGCTTTTATTCCTGCTTTTTCAAATAACGATACAATGAAAAATTTATAATAGGAGTAAATTAGAAAGTTGCTTAAACTTGCTTGCTCTATCCGAATCATTATATTTTTTGGGGGGTTTAGTGTCCCTTTAAGCTAATGAATGCAAAAAATACCAAATGTAGAAACATAGCAATCCACAAGGTCCTAAGCATCTAATGCATTCCGACAGCCAACCAAATGCCCAGGTGTATAAATACACACATAGGGAGTAATCCAGTACTTATCCATGATGAAGACTGCTGTAATGGTGTCCCCTAACTTCACTTCTTGAGCATTTTTTACTGCAGGGAACCCCTCCCCCCACCTATCCTCATCACCTGGGCACATGATGCAATACTGAGAGATCGAATGGATAAAGGAAGACAGTGACAGTTATTAAAGGACCACTCAGTGCAGTAGAATTACATAATTAGCACGTGCATAATAAAAAGACAATGTTTTAACACCTACTCTGAATTTCAAATAAGCAGTAGATTTTTTTTCTGACAAAGGTATTTTCCCCCCCATTTTCCGGCCCCCTGTATCATGTGACAGACATCAGCCAATCATAAACTAGTATACGTATACCCTGTGAGCTTGTGCACATGCTCAGTGGGATCTTGTTACCCAGAAAGTGTGGATATAAAAAAAACTGTGTAAAATGTGATAATGGAAGTAAATTGGATATTGTCTTAAAACTTCATGCTATTTCTGAATCATAAGAGTTTATTTTGACTTGAGTGTCTCTTTAAGAGGGTGAGACTGGCGGAGTTAGGGGACAACACACTGTTCTAATCTTAATATTTCAAAACCAGATAAAGGTTTACATTTTAGAATAACTAAATAACAATCTAAATAGTTTTATTTAACTAAAAAAACAACATTGTCTCATTTTTACTGATTGCCCCTCCCTCCTCACACTTCGCTTTTTCCACTGCAAACATCTTCTATTCATTGAACGTCTTGAAACATAGAATTGCATAATCAACAAGTTCATATTAAAAAGACAATGCGATAGCACTTACTCTGAAAATTAAATAAGTACTAGATTTTATCTGACAAATTTTTAAATAAAAATTATTTCCATTTGTCAGCCGCGGTATCATGTAAGAGCCAAGAAAGTAATTTACAAGGTCCAAATCCCAAAGGTAATTATGAATATTTTACATTCCAATGTTCTTCATATAGAAGAAAATGTTTAATATATATTATTATTATTATACTTTATTTATGAAGCGCCATCATATTCCGCAGCGCTGTCCATGGATACAGTTCATTTAAATAAAACAATAATATAAAACTTCTAAGACTAAGAGACAGGACAGAATTTACAAACACATACAGGAGGAATCGAGGGCCCTATTCCCGTGGGAATTTACAATCTAGAAGGGTAGGAGGTTGACAAACAGGGAGGTGAGGACTGTAAGAGTGAGAAAGATGTTAATGCAGAGTTAGAGGAGGGAATGTTGTTAGGTAAGAGAAATTAATTTATTACTGAGTTGGGTGGTAGGCTTCTCTGAACAGAAAAGTCTTCAGAGAGCATTTAAAGGAAGAAAGATTAGGGCAAAGCCTGACAGCACGAGCGAGAGTGTTCCAGAGGGTAGGTGCTGCACGACAGAAGTCCTGGTGGGCGGGCTGGAGTATACTTGTTGATTAGAGAGGATAGGTAGTGGGGAGCGGTGTTTTTTTATATATATATATATATATATATATATGTATGTATGTATGTATGTGTGTGTGTGTATGTGTGTGTGTGTATATGTATGTATATATATATATATATATATATATATGTGTATATATATATATATATATATATCCTATATAACAAAAGGCCAAGTGTGTTTGTCCGAAGCTGTCATGTGCAGTAGAGACTGCGCAAGGTCAAACACACCTGGCCTTCCAACTGACCTGGCGTCGTGTGGTGGAGTGGGCGTGACCGGGCGGATGCGGAGTGGGCGTGACCGGCGGATGCGGAGTGGGCGTGACTGGGCGTGACCAGATGCCGGGGCAGTTGCAGAGAGAGAGCTCTAAAGAGCCGATTCCTCAGACAAGGGTAACCTTTTTAGGTTTCCAAATAGATTCAGTATCCATGACTTTGTCTCTAACAGACAAGAGACGTCTGAAATTGGTTGCAGCCTGTCGGAACCTTCAGTCTAAGTCATTCCCTTCAGTAGCTATGTGCATGAAGGTTTTAGGTCTCATGACTGCAGCATCGGACGCAATCCCCTTTGTTCGTTTTCACATGAGACCTCTTCAGCTTTGTATGCTGAATCAATGGTGCAGGGATTATACAAGGATATCACAATTAATATCCTTAAATCCCAATGTTCGACTATCTCTGACTTGGTGGTTAGATCACCATCTTCAGTTTTGGCCTCTATTGAAGAGAGAGCCGTTTATTTGTTTTCAGAAAGACAATGTCACAACTGTGGTGTATGTCAATCATCAGGGTGGGACTTACAGTCCTCAGGCTATGAAAGAAGTATCCCGGATACTTGTTTGAGCAGAATCCAGCTCCTGTCAAATTTCTGCGGTCCATATCCCAGGTATAGACAATTGGGAAGCGGATTATCTCAGTCGTCAAGCTTTACATCCGGGAGAGTGGTCTCTTCCCCCAGCATGGGCTCACAGGTTTTGATATGCGGATCTTGTTCTGATGTCCAGTTGCCAACCATGGCCACTTCCACTAAGGCCAGACCTTCTATCTCAAGGTCCGTTTTTCCATCAGGATCTCAAATCATTAAATTTGAACGCTTAGTGCTTAGTCATAGAGGTTTCTCTGACTCAGTGTTTTCTTTCATGTAATTGGCAAGAGTCCATGAGCTAGTGACGTATGGGATAGCAATACCCAAGATGTGGAACTCCACGCAAGAGTCACTAGAGAGAGAGGGATAAAAAATAAAGACAGCCAATTCCGCTGAAAAAAATCAATCCACAACCCAAATCATAAGTTTTAATCTTATAATAAAAAAGAAAAAAAATGAAATTATAAGCAGAAGAATCAAACTGAAACAGCTGCCTGAAGAACTTTTCTACCAAAAACTGCTTCTGAAGAAGAAAAAACATCAAAATGGTAGAATTTAGTAAATATATGCAAAGAAGACCAAGTTGCTGCTTTGCAAATCTGATCAACTGAAGCTTCATTCTTAAAAGCCCAGGAAGTGGAAACTGACCTAGTAGAATGAGCTGTAATCCTCTGAGGCGGGGATTTACCCGACACCAAATAAGCGTGATGACTCAAAAGCTTTAACCAAGATGCCAAAGAAATGGCAGAAGCCTTCCGACATTTCCTAGAACCAGAAAAGATAACACATAGACTAGAAGTCTTCCTGAAAACTTTAGTAGCTTCAACATAATATTTCAAAGCTCTCTCCACATCCAAAGAATGTAAAGATCTTTCCAAAGAATTCTTAGGATGGGGACACAAAGAAGGGACAACAATTTCCCTACTAATGTTGTTGGAATTCACAACTTTAGGTAAGAATTTAAATTTAGTCTGCAAAACTGCCTTATCCTGATGAAAAATCAGAAAAGGAGACTCACAAGAAAGAGCAGATAATTCAGAAACTTTTCTAGCAGAACAGATGGCCAAAAGAAACAACACTTTCCAAGAAAGCAATTTAATGTCCAAAGAATGCATAGGCTCAAACGGAGGAGCCTGTAAAGCCTTCAAAACCAAATTAAGATTCCAAGGAGGAGAGATTGATTTAATGACAGGCTTGATACGAACCAAAGCCTGTACAAAACAATGAATATCAGGGAGTTTAGCAATTTTTCTGTGGAATAAAACAGAAAGAGCAGAGATTTGTCCTTTCAAGGAACTCGCAGACAAACCCTTATCCAAACCATCCTGAAGAAACTGTAAAATTCTAGGAATTCTAAAAGAATGCCAAGAGAATTTATGAGACGAACACCATGAAATGTAAGTCTTCCAAACTCAATAATAAATCTTTCTAGAAACAGATTTACTAGCCTGCAACATAGTATTAATCACTGAGTCAGAGAAACCTCTATGACTAAGCACTAAGCGTTCAATTTCCATACCTTCAAATTTAATGATTTGAGATCCTGATGGAAAAACGGACCTTGAGATAGAAGGTCTGGCCTTAGCGGAAGTGGCCATGGTTGACAACTGGACATCCGAACAAGATCCACATACCAAACCTGTGAGCCCATGCTGGAGCCACCAGCAGCACAACCGATTGCTCCATGATGATCTTGGAAATCGCTCTTGGAAGAAGAACTAGATGCGGAAAAATATAGGCAGGTTGATAAATCCAAGGAAGTGTCAATGCATCCACTGCTTCTGCCTGAGGATCCCTGGACCTGGACAGGTACCTGGGAAGTTTCTTGTTTAGATGAGATGCCATCAGATCTATTTCTGGAAGCCCCCACATCTGAACAATTTGAAAAAACACATCTGGGTGAAGAGACCACTCTCCCTGATGTAAAGCTTGACGACTGAGATAATCCGCTTCCCAATTGTCTATACCTGGGATATGGACCGCAGAAATTAGACAGGAGCTGGATTCTGCCCAAACAAGTATTCGGGATACTTCTTTCATAGCCTGAGGACTGTGAGTCCCACCCTGATGATTGGCATACGCCACAGTTGTGACATTGTCTGTCTGCAAACAAATAAACGGCTTTCTCTTCAATAGAGGCCAAAACTGAAGAGCTTTGAGAATCGCACGGAGTTCCAAAATATTGATTGGTAATCTCGCCTCTTGAGATTTCCAAACCCCTTGTGCTGTCAGAGATCCCCAGACAGCTCCCCAATCTGAAAGATTTGCATCTGTTGTGATCACAGTCCAGGTTGGATGAACAAAAGAGGCCCCTTGAACTATACAATGGTGATCTAACCACTAAGTCAGAGATAGTCGAGCATTGGGATTTAAGGATATTAAAGGGACAGTCAAGTCCAAAAAAAACTTTCATGATTTAAATAGAGTATGCAATTTTAAACAACTTCCCAATTTACTTTTATCACCAATTTTGCTTTGTTCTCTTGGTATTCTTAGTTGAAAGCTAAAACTAGGAGGTTCATATGCTAATTTCTTAGACCTTGAAGACTGCCTCTAATCTGAATACATTTTGACCACTAGAGGGCATTAGTTCACATGTTTCATATAGATAACATTGAGTTCATGCACGTAAACTGACCTAGGACTGAGCACTGATTGTCTGTCAAAAGAACTGAAATAAGGGGGCAGTCAGCAGAAGCTTAGATACAAGATAATTACAGAGGTAAAAAGTATATTAATATAACTGTGTTGGTTGTGCAAAACTGGGGAATGGGTAATAAAGGGATAATTTTTATTTTTAAACAACAAAAATTCTGGTGTTGACTGTCCCTTTAATTGTGATATCCTCGTATAATCCCTGCACCATTGATTCAGCATACAAAGCTGAAGAGGTCTCATGTGAAAACTAGCAAAGGGGATTGCGTCCAATGCTGCAGTCATGAGACCTAAAACCTTCATGCACATAGCTACTGAAGGGAATGACTGAGACTGAAGGTTCCGACAGGCTGCAACCAATTTCAGACGTCTCTTGTCTGTTAGAGACAAAGTCATGGATACTGAATCTATTTGGAAACCTTAAAAGGTTACTCTTGTCTGAGGAATCAAAGAACTTTTTGGTAAATTGATCCTCCAACCATGTCTTTGAAGAAACAACTCTAGTTGATTTGTGAGAGATTCTGCAGAACGTAAAGACTGAGCAAGTACCAAGATATCGTCCAAATAAGGAAACACCGCAATAACCCGCTCTCTGATTACAGAGAGTAGGGCACTGAGAACCTTTGAAAAGATCCTTGGAGCTGTCGCTAGGCCAAAAGGAAGAGCAACAAATTGGTAATGCTTGTCTAGAAAAGAGAATCTCAGGAACTGATAGTGATCTGCATGAATCGGAATATGAAGATATGCATCCTGTAAGTCTATTGTGGACATATAATGCCCTTGCTGAACAAAAGGCAGAATAGTCCTTATAGTCACCATTTTGAATGTTGGTACTCTTACATAACGATTCAAGACTTTTAGATCCAGAACTGGTCTGAATGAATTTTCTTTCTTTGGAACAATGAACAGATTTGAATAAAACCCCAGACCTTTTCCTGAAAAGGAACTGGCACGATTACCCCAGATAACTCCAGGTCTGAAACACACTTCAGGAAAGCCTGCGCTTTCTCTGGGTTAACTGGAATGCATGAGAGAAAGAAACTCCTCACAGGCGGTCTTACTCTGAAACCTATTCTGTACCCCTGAGAGACAATGTTCTGAATCCAATGATTTTGGACTGATTTTATCCAAACATCCTTGAAAAGTTTTAATCTGCCCCCTACCAGCTGAGCTGGAATGAGGGCTGCACCTTCATGCGGACTTGGGGGCTGGTTTAGATCTCTTAAATGGCTTGGATTTATTCCAGATTGAAGAAAGCTTCCAATTGAAGACATATTCCTTAGGGCAATGATTAGTTTTCTGTTCCTTATTTTGTCGAAAGGAACGAAAACGGTTAGAAGCTTTAAATTTACCCTTAGATTTTTTATCCTGAGGCAAAAAAGCTCCCTTCCCCCCAGTAACAGTTGAAATTATAGAATCCAACTGAGAACCAAATCATTTATTACCTTGGAAAGAAAGAGATAGCAAAGTCGATTTAGAAGTCATATCAGCATTCCAAGATTTAAGCCATAAAGCTCTTCTAGCTAAAATAGCTAAAGACATATATCTAACATCAATTCTGATGATATCAAAAATTACATCACAAATGAAATTATTAGCATGTTGAATTAACTTAACAATGCTATACACATTATGATCGGATACTTGTTGCGCTAAAGTTTCCAACCAAAAAGTTGAGGCAGCTGCAACATCAGCCAAAGAAATAGCAGGCCTAAGAAGATGGCCTGAACATAAATAAGCTTCCCTTATATAAGATTCAAGCTTCTTATCTAAAGGATCTTTAAAAGAAGTACTAGCTTCCGTAGGAATAGTAGTACGTTTAGCAAGAGTAGAGATGGCCCCATCAACTTTGGGGATCTTTTCCCAAAACTCCAATCTATCAGAAGGCAAAGGATACAATTTGTTAAACCTTGAAGAATGAGTAAAAGAAATACCCAGTCTATTCCATTCCTTAGAAATCATATCTGAAATAACATCAGGAACTGGAAAAAACTGGAATAACTACATGAGGTTTATAAACCGAATTTAAACGTTTACTAGTTTTAGTATCAAGAGGACTAGTCTCCTCCATATCTAATGCAATCAACACTTCTTTTAATAAAGAATGACTATACTCCATTTTAAATAAATAAGAGGATTTGTCAGTGTCAATATCTGAGGCAGGATCCTCTGAATCAGAGATAGATAAATCAGTATGTTGTCGGTCATTAGAAAATTCATCAACTCTATGAGAAGTTTTAAAAGACCTTTTACGTTTATTAGAAGGCGGAATGGCAGACAAAGCCTTCTGAATGGAATCAGAAATAAATTCTCTTAAATTTACAGGAATATCCTGAACATTAGATGTTGAAGGACCAGCAACATGTAATGAACTACTACTGATGGAAACATTTTCTGCATATAAAAGTTTATCATGACAACTATTACAAACTACAGCTGGAGGAACAGTTACCACAAGTTTACAACAAATGCACTTAGCTTTGGTAGAACCGATATCAGGCAGCAGGATTCCAGTAGTAGATTCTGAGACAGGATAAGATTGAGACATCTTGCAGTATGTAAAAGAAAAAACAACATATAAAGCAAAATTATCAATTTCCTTATATGACAGTTTCAGGAATGGGAAAAAATGCAAACAGAATAGGCCTCTGACATAGAAAAAAAGACCAGAGGCAAAAGGAATGAGGTCTTAAATAATGAAAAAAATGTTTGGCGCCAAGTATGACGCAATAAATGATAGCATTTTGCGCTCTTGCGAGCCTAATACAGCCCACAATTTAAAATGAGTCAATTTGAAAACCTTAGGTAAGAATTTTAACTTATTTAAAAAAAAAAAAAAAAAAAAAAAAAAAAAGCATTTCCCAGATATGAAACTGACAGTCTGCAAAAAGGAAATATACTGATAAACCTGGATCATGGCAAATATAAGTACAAACATATATTTAGAACTTTATATATAAAGTGCCAAACCATAGCTGAGAGTGTCTTAAGTAAAAGAAACATACTTACCAAAAGACACCCATCCACATATAGCAGATAGCCAAACCAGTACAGTATCAGTAGAGGTAATGGTATATAAGAGTATATCGTCGATCTGAAAAGAGAGGTAGGAGATGAATCTCTACGACCGATAACAGAGAACCTATGAAATAGATCCCGTTAGGAAGACCATTGTATTCAATAGGTGATACTCCCTTCACATCCCTCTGACATTCACTGTACTCTGAGAGGAACCGGGCTTCAACATGCTGAGAAGCGCATATCAACGTAGAAATCTAGCACAAACTTACTTCACCACCTCCATAGGAGGCAAAGTTTGTAAAACTGAATTGTGGGTGTGGTGAGGGGTGTATTTATAGGCATTTTGAGGTTTGGGAAACTTTGCCCCTCCTGGTAGGATTATATATCCCATACGTCACTAGCTCATGGACTCTTGCCAATTACATGAAATAAATAGTTTAACCCCTTAAGGACAAGGCGATTTTTCAATTTCTTTCCCTTAAGGACCAGGGCTGCGGTGTTTGTGTTTAGCTGTAATTTTCCTCTTACTCATTTACTGTACCCACACATATTATATACCGTTTTTCTCGCCATTAAATGGACTTTCTAAAGATACCATTATTTTCATCATATCTTATAATTTTTTATAAAAAAATTATAAAATATGAGGAAAAAATGGAAAAAAACACACGTTTTCTAACTTTGACCCCCAAAATCTGTTACACATCTACAACCACCAAAAAACACCCATGCTAAATAGTTTCTAAATTTTGTCCTGAGTTTAGAAATACCCAATGTTTACATGTTCTTTGCTTTTTTTGCAAGTTATAGGGCAATAAGTAAAAGTAGCATATTTCAAAACCACTTTTTTTTCAAAATTAGCGCTAGTTACATTGGGACACTGATATCTTTCAGGAATCCCTGAATATCCCTTGACATGTATATATTTTTTTTTAGAAGACATCCCAAAGTATTGATCTAGGCTCATTTTGGTATATTTCATGCCACCATTTCACCGCCAAATGAGATCAAATAAAAAAAATTGTTCACTTTTTCACAATTTGTTTCACAAACTTTAGGTTTCTCAGTGAAATTATTTACAAACAACTTGTGCAATTATGGCATAAATGGTTGTAAACGCTTCTCTGGGATCCCCTTTGTTCAGAAATAGCAACATATATGGCTTTGGCATTGCTTTTTGGTAATTAGAAGGCCGCTCAATGCCACTGCGCACCACATGTGTATTATGCCCATCAGTGAAGGGGTTAATTAGGTAGCATGTAGGGAGCTTCTAAGGTTAATTTTAGCTTTAGTGTAGTGTAGTAGACAACCCCAAGTATTGATCTAGGCCCATCTTGGTATATTTCATGCCACCATTTCACCGCCAAATACGATCAAATGAAAAAAAAAAACGTTACATTTTTCACACTTTTAGGTTTCTCACTGAAATTATTTACAAACAGCTTGTGCAATTATGGCACAAATGGTTGTAAAAGCTTCTCTGGGATCCCCTTTGTTCAGAAATAGCAGACATATATGGCTTTGGTGTTGCTTCTTGGTAATTAGAAGACCGCTAAATGCAGCTGCGCACCACACGTGTATTATGCCCAGCAGTGAAGGGGTTAATTATGGAGCTTGTAGGGTTAATTTTAGCTTTAGTGTAGTGTAGTAGACAACCCAAAGTATTGATCTAGGACCATTTTGGTATATTTCATGCCACCATTTCCCCGCCAAATGCGATCAAATAAAAACTAAACGTTCACTTTTTCACAAACTTTAGGTTTATCACTGAAATTATTTACAAACAGCTTGTGCAATTACGGCACAAATGGTTGTAAATGCTTCTCTGGGATCCCCTTTGTTCAGAAATAGCAGACATATATGGCTTTGGTGTTGCTTTTTGGTAATTAGAAGGCCGCTAAATACCGCTGCGCATCACACGTGAATTATGTCTAGCAGTGAAGGGGTTAATTAGGTAGCTTGTAGGGAGCTTGCAGGGTTAATTTTAGCTTTAATGTAGTGATCAGCCTCCCACCTGACACATCACACCCCCTGATCCCTCCCAAACAGCTCTCTTTCCTCCCTTACCCCATAATTGTCCCCGCCATCTTAAGTACTGGCAGAAAGTCTGCCAGTACTAAAATAAAAGGTATCTTTTATTTTTTATATATTTTTTTAGCATATTTACATATGCTGATGTGTAGGATCCTCCCTTAGCCCCCAACCAGCTCTCTAACCCTCCCCCTCTACCTTATTGGTAGCCATCTTGGGTACTGGCAGCTGTCTGCCAGTACACAGTTTACTAAAAAAAACTGCTTTTTTTTATATTTTATTAATTTTTTCTGTAGTGTAGCTTCCCCCCAGCCAAAGAGCAACCTCCCACCCCCTCCCAGATCCCTTAGAGTGGGCAAAAAATCAATTTAAAAAATAAATCTATCATACTTTTTAAAAAAAAATTCTGTAGTGTAGCCGTTCCCACCCTGTGCACGCACTCGCCTCCGACGATCCCGCCCCCCTCAACGTCATATGGCCCATCGATGGCCACCCACCCACCTCCCACGTAAGCTCCCACCCACCAACGATACCGGCCATCGATGTTCGGTGCAGAGAGGGCCACAAAGTATCTCTCTCTGCATCGGATGGCCAAGGGTGTTATTGCAGGATGCCTCGATATTGAGGCATCACTGCAATAACCGGAAAGCAGCTGGAAGCGAGCAGGATCGCTTCCAGCCGCTTTAAACCCCTAATGTCGTACAGGGTACGTCGCTCGTCTTTCCAGGTTGTGTGCAACGTACCCTGTACGACATGCGTCGTTAAGGGGTTAAAATAAAAAACAATAATCATAATTTTAGCAACACTTTTGAAAGGTTCCTCTATTGTTGTAGCTTTCATGTAACAGCCATTTATAGACTCATATATGTATACGCTATCATGTCTTGCACATGCTCAGTAGGAAATGGTGTCTCAACATGCACATATAAAAAGATTGTGCACATCTTAATAATGGAATCAAACTGGAAAGTTTTTTGTTTTTTTATTAAACTGCATGATCTTTCCGAATCATTAAAGTTTAATTTTGAATTTAGTGTTTCATGAAGAGTTAAATTGATTGTGTTCAAAGATTTCCAAAGGAACAATTAGATTAAAGTATTTTCTCAACTCTATATGTTTATTTTGTAACATTGTTGCTGTAAAGAAGAGGGGATGTTATATCTGCAGATACAAATTCACAGTTATGAGAAATAAAAAAACAAGCATCTGCTAATATCTGATAGAAAAAAGACAAAAATAATCTTACAGAAACCTGTGGGAGAGTATGACATTGAGAATGAATTAGAGGAATTAATTTACCAAAAAATTTAAACATTGCAGCCATAAATATACATCCTAATGTGTCTAAAATTATAAAAATAAAAAAATAAAAAATTATATTTAGATACATTTTTCCTCAAAATCAATTTATTAAAAAAAATTTTAAATAAAAAATAAATCGGATTTTAAACAAAAACTGATATTTTTTATTTATTTTTTAAATTCATTGGGTGCTGTAAATAGCTTCAGTGTGAAATTATTAAGAATTAGCGCTTAACAACTTTCAGTTAGCTGATTGTTAATGTGTAAAAAATGCCACAACTAGTGCCACAAAATGTGAAACACTTAAAGAGAATGTAAAGTTTGACGAATGTCTGCCCGGTTTTAAAAATCCTATTAAAAACAGGGCACGTTCAGTCATCAAACTTTACATTTCACTCGTTTTGTTAAAATACTTACCTTTTATTCTTCAAAGCCACTCCAGCGCTTCCCCCGCCCTTCGCAAGTCTCTTCATATGTCAAAAATGACAAATCCGGCTTCCTCTAATCACGGCTTGGCCTGAGGCACTGTTTGCTCTGGGGGGAAGCTGTGATTGGAGGAAGCCGGATTTGGATAAAAGGTAAGTATTTTAACAAAACGAGTGAAATGTAAAGTTTGATGAATGTGCCCCTGTTTTTAATAGGATTTTTAAAAAACGGACCCACATTCGTCAAACTTTACATTCACTTTTTTAAATAAAGTTAAAAAAAGGATATTTGATAAAATTATTTGGATGTTTAAGAATAATGTTCACTATTCTATACATAAAAGGTATATATAGATATACACATATAAAACATAAGATAAATAAATATGAATATATATAATATATGACATATCCTTTGGCTGAATCGGCCAAAGGATATGTTTGAACCCAGGCTATGCTCCTAGGTTATCTACATGTATCTGTTTATAAAAATAAATTCAAGCACTGGTTGTCAGCTCATCGCGTTTAAAATTAAAAGTATTATCTTGAGCTACTAAAGTTGTTGTTGGCAATGTGCAGACAAGATTACGGCAATCTGACCCCTGGACAATTTATTTATTTATATAAAGCAGTCACAGAATAAATCAATACATAACATGTAAAATAAAATACATTCATCCTCCCAGTGTAGATATTGTAATTGCCCCTTAAACAAATGACCTCATGTTTGTTTCTGAAGAAAGTTTTCCTTACATTCTAAGCTGTACTCTAGGGGAACAGAACCCTCCCCCAGTAGTTAAGTGGAGCCCACTAACTGTCATGAACTCCTCACCCTGGGCACATGGTGTTTGGATTTGAAAGGGATGCAAGTTAATTGTCACAGTGTAGGAATTGCTTACATGGGGGGTACGGGGGGGGGCACAGTGACAGATGACAGAATGACATGCCAGTGCGTGAGAACCTACTTCTTGCTCTATCTGTCTTGCGTGACTGTAGCTTCCTCCTCTCAAACAGACAAATCTTATCTCCTGACAGCTTTGCTGCTTATTCTGCTCTTTCCCACAAGGCTAATATCGGGTTTGGGAGCTGAAAGTAAAACTGGTTTCTTTAACACCTTAACAGTAGTGGGTTGAGCCTGAGATTGCATATATAATATAAGAATAAATAAATAATTATTAATAATAATAAAATATATATACTCACAATCACATTTAGACACATTCACATGATTTTGTTGTATGTTCTATATCTAAAGACTATATTTCATAGTGTGCATTAATTAGTATATCTGGTGATAAAACATAAAGGGCCAGATTACAAGTGGAGCAGTATTTAACGATCCCGATTGCGCGCTATCTCCGCTAGAAGTAAACTTTTTGCGTGTGCATCAGGTTACGCCCATATTGCATGTTGAAAGTAAACAGTTTTCACAAACATAAAAAGCCTAACTTAGAATATTGTGTGTATTCTATTCCCCCATAGAAGTCAATGGAGCAAATACAGATAAATACAGATATAAATAGGAAAATCTATTTAAACCACAAAGAACATAATCTGCTATGTGCATTGGAATGTAAAATATTTAGATTATAACACTATTAAATATGAATATTGCATAAATATGATTTTACATTTTTCATATAGTTTACTGCAAAGGGCTCAGATGCACTTATATATATGTCTACATGTGTATTTATGTGTTTATATGTCTGTAAATACACATACACACACACACATATATATATATATATATATATATATATATATATGTCTACATGTGTATTTATGTGTTTATATGTCTGTAAATACACACACACATATATATATATATATATATATGTCTACATGTGTATTTGTTATGTGTTTATATGTCTGTAAATACACATACACACACACATATATATATATATATATATGTCTACATGTGTATTTATGTGTTTATATGTCTGTAAATACACATACACACACACATATATATATATGTCTACATGTGTATTTATGTGTTTATATGTCTGTAAATACACATACACACACACACACACACATATATATATATATATATATATATATGTCTACATGTGTATTTATGTGTTTATATGTCTGTAAATACACATACACATATATATATATATATATATCTACATGTGTATTTATGTGTTTATATGTCTGTAAATACACATACACACACACACATATATATATGTCTACATGTGTATTTATGTGTTTATATGTCTGTAAATACACATACACACACATATATATATATATATGTCTACATGTGTATTTATGTGTTTATATGTCTGTAAATACACACACACATATATATATATATATGTCTACATGTGTATTTATATGTCTGTAAATACACATACACACACACACACACACACACATATATATATATATATATATATGTCTACATGTGTATTTATGTGTTTATATGTCTGTAAATACACATACACACACACATATATATATATATATATGTCTACATGTGTATTTATGTGTTTATATGTCTGTAAATACACATACACACACACACATATATATATGTCTACATGTGTATTTATGTGTTTATATGTCTGTAAATACACACACACACACATATATATATATGTCTACATGTGTATTTATGTGTTTATATGTCTGTAAATACACACACACACATATATATATATATATATATGTCTACATGTGTATTTATGTGTTTATATGTCTGTAAATACACACACACACATATATATATATGTCTACATGTGTATTTATGTGTTTATATGTCTGTAAATACACACACACATATATATATATATATGTCTACATGTGTATTTATGGGTTTATATGTCTGTAAATACACACACGCATATATATATATATATATATATATATACACATCTCCATCTTTAGACATGAATATGTGTGTATGTCAATGTTAAAGCCCTTTGCCGCCTTTTTTTTTTCTCTAAAACCTGAGACCTCATATCTTTGAGCAACTTTTTTGTGCAATTGTTTTTAAAAACAGTTAACCAGAGTTTTGAGGAAACGCTATCCAGATGCGCATTAACTTCAATTGTGCTCAATCGATCACGTTTACTTTTAACTTGTAAAATGAGCGAAAAACCCAACGCGCACAAACACCTGCGATAAACCCCTTTTCACTTGCGCATAACTGTTAACGCTCCATCCGTAATCTGTAACAAGACTATAAAATACAAGCTGGTACCTCCTTCTTTTCATTCGTATTTAAATTTAACATTTCTTTAACCTATCCCTAAAATAATGTTTTATTTAACATTTTTTTAACCTCTCTCTTCCAAGGAGAATGGAATCGACATAATTTTCTTCCAATAAGACTTTGTGTAAACTGTATTCTCACCCTTAAAATGTAAACAAAACAATACAAAAATAACTTGAAATCTAGTGTTATTGAGTAGTCATTAAATATTAAAATATTACTGTTATATTGCACCTTTTGCATTTTTAAATGAACTGATTTTAGAAAACACAGTCATATATAAAATGGAATCAATTTATTTTTATGGTCATTTAATTTATTTATATATTATTTATTTTTGTTTTTCACATTAAATCTAACAGATCATGTAGTTCTATAATGGTAGATGTTTTTATAGCCTTGGCGATTGGAAAGGAAGAGACCTTATACTGATCCATATAGGGCTAGATTTATTAAAGCCCTACGGCTGCAAGTTCTCACAAGAATATGCTCGCCGTAATTTATCAAGCAGCGGTCACCAGACTGCCGCTTCCCTAACCTCTTCGCCACCTCTAAGGTCTCTAGTCAGACCGAGGAGATTGACAGCTCCTGCCCGCGCTTGATTGGCTGTGCGCGGGCGGGATTGCACGCGAGCGCAAAATTGCGCTTGTGTGCAATGGCAAATACCTGCGGGTAATTTCGCCCCGCCTCAGCTTTAATAAATCTAGCCCATAGTGTAAAATGGAGGGCAGATCTCAAACAACGTGTCAGTCTCATAGTGTGACTTGAAAGATCCAGTGCTATATATAAATGTATCTCAGCCTTCACTCTCCAGCTTCACACCTATTTATGATCTGTAATATGCTTTCTTACATGATTCATATAGCGCTTACAATTTTAAGCAACTTTCTAATTTACTTTTAATATCAAATTTTCTTGGTTCTCTTTGTATCTTTTCTTGAATAACAGGGACATAAGCTCAGGAGGGTGCACGTATCTGAACCACTATATGGCAGCAGTTTTGCAAGAATGTTATCCATTTGCAATAGCACTCAATAGCAGCACGATTTCCTGCCACATAGTGATCCAGACATCTTCCTAGAAGATGGAAAGAAGCAAATTTGAATAGAAGTAAATTGGAAACCTTTTTTTTTAAACAGCTTGCTCTGTCTGAATCTAACCTTGTTGACTGCAAGTGGAGGGAGGAGTTTGGCTATTGAATATCTATCCAGAAAAGAAGAGGTTAATCTTTTATTATTATTATTTTATGTTTAGTCTTGGCTGCTGAGTTTCTGTAACACCACAAGAAATGAGTTTACTTTATAGAAAATCCATCTATTAAGAAGTATTACAATCCAATCCTGATTTTTAAATTAGAAACAAAAAATAAAATAGCATTTTATTAATAACATTATTCCTTGTCTGTCTTTCAGCTCACAACCTGCATCCTATTTTTTGTGCCCTGGATGAATTACAAGGTCACTTTCTTAAAGGGACATAACGTTTCACGGCAAAGACTTTACTATTTAAAGGCTGTCACCATATAAAAGATGCACAGGAGTACTTTACTGTCTATTTTGGAATTCTGGAAAAAGGAAGGAAGTAGAGTTTATTTCATTATAAAGAGAAGAATGAAACAACTTTGGGTAGGATACCACCTGGTTTACAGTATAGGCCTCTCAGCCCCAGGAAGCAAGTGAAGGGAACAGCCACTAGAGAAGAATCTTGCAGATCAGAGGCGTAACTAGAAACCACAGGGCCCAGGTGCAATTGCGACCTCTGCACCCCCTGTAGTTGCGTCCCTGTTGCAGATATAGACATTGATAGGCAGCCAGTTTAGTAGTTTTGGTGGTGACAGACTTGTGAGCTGCCTGAAGCATGCTGGTGACTGCAGGAAAGAAACCGTTACTTCCTAGACCTGATCCCCTCGAGAGATCAGGTCTAGAAAAACAGGAGACAAATGAACATCATTATACAAATGAGTAGGGGGCGCCCTAAAGAATAACCAATGACTGCGCACTTACCTAATACCAGAAATATCACAAAATAACAACAGCATTTTTATCAGAGCTAAAAGTATTAACAATTACCTAGACCTACTGGTAAGTTTTAGTATATCACTTTACAAATCGCATATCACCATGTAATATAAATCTGGTTATGTTCTTAGCATATCCTCAAGCACATCACATAATTGTAAGCCCCTGGCTTCCAAGGAACAAATGGAACATGGTGGTCTGTGTTGGGGCTGTGGGCGTGACGCAAGAGATGAAGTGGTGCCAGGGTGCCATAGTGACACAGACAAATGTTACTATTCCAGGGTAACACTGTACTGCATAGAGCAGGGGTAAGGTTCTTTGGGCTTTTTTCTATGCATTTGTACACTTGCCATGGTTCTTGTAGTGCATTTCATTTTAATTAGAAACAATTTTGCCATATGCTTCTATATGCAAAAATGTTTCTTATAAAAAAGGTATCAGTGCATGTAGATAGTTTGTACTGTGCCCATGACCTGCAGAGCATATGGCTGTAGACATGCATCTGCATTTCTTGTTCATGCCAGTGGTGATGCATGACTGATACCATTATGCAAAAAAATCCCTGGTGTCTAATGCTGCAGGTGATCATACTTTCACACAGGAACATCCCAAATTCTAGTTACCCTTCATCTCTTTGAGTTTAAGGGGTCTCATGCTACTGGTAAAGTAGGTAAGATACAGGCTTTGTAATAGCTGTCTCTACACAAGACATCTTTAATGCAGGATATCACCCCTCTTTATGGTAATTACTAGCACCTGAGGGAGTCAGGTGTCCCCTTAGTCAAAAAGAAGCTTTCCCTTTTTCTTAGAAGGCTCACCAGTTCCTATTTGTGGTTCAGGTGGGATAAAGGGCTCAGAGAGCCTCCTTTTCCCTCACCAATATCACTAGTGCTACAGGTGATCAGTGTTTTTGCATCACCTGCACTTAAAGGGATATGTGATCCATCATTTGAAAGTGTACAGTTTATTCTTTTAACTAAAGGGATATTTTGCTTCTCTTAGTAAAGTATGGGGGTAGGGGGCTCCCCCATAGATTTCCCTAATTAATTAATCCATGGTGACCAGTGCTATCATTAACTTTTGTGTAAGAGAGGCTTTTCTAATCTAGGTGGTGCACCCCTTTGCTGCTAGTCTGTTTTCACACCCCTATACTAAATAGATTTTTAGCTTTCTTTTTGCTGCTTACAGTATATATATATATATATATATATATATATATATATATATATATATATATATATATATATATAATATTATAACTGCAAAGTTCTCCAATGCACTTATATATGTCTATACATGTCTACCTATGTATTTATTTCTGTAATAAACGCATCTGTACACACACACACACATATATATATATATATATATATATATATACACACATACATACATATACAGTATATACATACAGACACACACATATTTAGACATGTATATGTATGCTTATGTTAAAGCCCTTTGCAAGTCTTTTTTCCTAACACCTGAGATCTCATATTTGATGTTTTAAATTTTTTTTGTGCAATATTTTTCTTGGAATAATTTTTATTAGATGGTGTTATGACTGTAACCAGGGCCGCCACTAAAAATTTTGGGGCCCCTTACTTAACCAATAATCAGGGCCTCCCACCCCTTTGACATGTGCAATTTTCGACCAAGTGACTAAAACGTATACAGTATGCACTTTATTCTTAAGTGTAGTCAAACTTGGAAATGTTGTGAAGGTAGTAACACACAAACACAGAACTCAGTAGTAAGGTCAAAATGTCCTAAAAGGAACAGACAATGGACACACACAAACTCAAACACAAACTTGCACATACACCCAAGGAAACACCCATAGAGACAGCCTCAGAAAACACACAAATACATACTCACAGAAAACACACAAAGACATACTCAAAGAAAACACACAACGACATTTATACACACACACCCTCACAGAGACATCCACAGAAAATGCACAAAGACAGACACATAAACCATCACAGAGAGACCCACAGAAAAGAAATACATGCACACTCACAGAGACACCAACAAAAGTATAAAGACATAAACACAGACACCCACAGAAACACTCAGAGGAGGTAAAAGTTCTGCACATTGCCATCTCCTAAATCAACAGTGTGTGACATGCATAATAAAAAAAATAACAGAAATTAAGAGATCACTTTTTAAAGAATCATATTTGTAAATGAGCAAACAATTTAAATAAAAAAATGTACATTATTGATCTGTTAGAAGGGGTAGATGAAGAAAAGTACTTTTGAAAAGTCGACATATGTTTGGGTCCCCCCCCCCATTTTCCCCAACCAAGAGCACCACTTCAAATCTGTCAACTGTACTTATGGATTTTGAAAATGCTGTACTCTATATGGTCTTGGTGGAACCATAAGCTGTGGTACATACCATTAGATCTGTTTAAATGCAGGATTTAGGCTTGTTTGTATGTATTCCAAAATTAAGTCAGCTGTAGTATAAACTGAAGAGTGTTAACTTAACCTGTCTCATTTCAAACACTGAGCAATCTTAGCCTGAGAGTACAACATTTTATGCAGATGTAAACATTTTAGATAAAATGCCTCCTGGCATTTGGATACATATATATAAATTTAAAAAATCATATCTGCCAAAAGGGAACCTACCAGTTGAGGAGCAAACATTTCTGCATGGTTTTAAATATAAAATTTCTACAGCATTGTCAAATAATCATAAATACACTGCTGCATATTGCTAAAAAAATGTGTTTTTATGGACCCATGGCCCCACCTTACAACTACCACACTGAATTTACAATCTGAAATTGCACAAAGAAATAAAAAAACAGTTACTAAGTACGTCCTACCTCCTCTGCAAATGAAAGTGATCTGCTGTCTGACTCAGGCACACACTGTACAAACTGAAGTGCCAAGTCTGTCTCACACTGTGCATAGTGGTTTAGTGCACACTCAGAAATCCTCTCAAATGCTAATGCTTTACTCCTTTTAATGATATTTGGCCACGCTCAATAGCACTTTGCTGTAGCGCCCTCTGGTGGCTGCCAAAATGTAATTTTTTTTAAAATAATAGTTGTGCTTGCCTTAGGGGCCCCCCTGACCCACTGGGCCCCTGACAGGAGTCACCCTATTCACCCCCTGATGGCGGCCCTGAGTGTAACTGTACTATGTAATGTATTTTTGATTTGCAAAACAGTTAACCTGAACTCTGAGGTTTCAGTAATCTTTCTAGCGTAAATGGCGATTGCGCTCAATCAATCGCATTTACTTTCAACTTGTAATACGAGTGGACAACTCTACTCATCCAAACACCCGTGATAAACCCTTTAACTGTTAGTGCTTCATTCGTAATCTGGCGCTTAGTGTTTTATATCCCTTTAAAACATTTTCCGCTCCATAATATCTCCTTGGTGATTAGTGCTACAGATGTTTGCCATTATTAATTATGAGCTCTCGCCTACTCAAACCAATCAGAGAAATGGGCAAGTTTAATTTTGAAATTCTACCCATGCACAATCTTGATAAACTAAAATAATTAAACAATCAGAATTGTTGAATTATATATACAGGGAGTGCAGAATTATTAGGCAAATGAGTATTTTGACCACATCATCCTCTTTATGCATGTTGTCTTACTCCAAGCTGTATAGGCTCGAAAGCCTACTACCAATTAAGCATATTAGGTGATGTGCATCTCTGTAATGAGAAGGGGTGTGGTCTAATGACATCAACACCCTATATCAGGTGTGCATAATTATTAGGCAACTTCCTTTCCTTTGGCAAAATGGGTCAAAAGAAGGACTTGACAGGCTCAGAAAAGTCAAAAATAGTGAGATATCTTGCAGAGGGATGCAGCACTCTTAAAATTGCAAAGCTTCTGAAGCGTGATCATCGAACAATCAAGCGTTTCATTCAAAATAGTCAACAGGGTCGCAAGAAGCGTGTGGAAAAACCAAGGCGCAAAATAACTGCCCATGAACTGAGAAAAGTCAAGCGTGCAGCTGCCAAGATGCCACTTGCCACCAGTTTGGCCATATTTCAGAGCTGCAACATCACTGGAGTGCCCAAAAGCACAAGGTGTGCAATACTCAGAGACATGGCCAAGGTAAGAAAGGCTGAAAGACGACCACCACTGAACAAGACACACAAGCTGAAACGTCAAGACTGGGCCAAGAAATATCTCAAGACTGATTTTTCTAAGGTTTTATGGACTGATGAAATGAGAGTGAGTCTTGATGGGCCAGATGGATGGCCCGTGGCTGGATTGGTAAAGGGCAGAGAGCTCCAGTCCGACTCAGACGCCAGCAAGGTGGAGGTGGAGTACTGGTTTGGGCTGGTATCATCAAAGATGAGCTTGTGGGGCCTTTTCTGGTTGAGGATGGAGTCAAGCTCAACTCCCAGTCCTACTGCCAGTTTCTGGAAGACACCTTCTTCAAGCAGTGGTACAGGAAGAAGTCTGCATCCTTCAAGAAAAACATGATTTTCATGCAGGACAATGCTCCATCACACGCGTCCAAGTACTCCACAGCGTGGCTGGCAAGAAAGGGTATAAAAGAAGAAAATCTAATGACATGGCCTCCTTGTTCACCTGATCTGAACCCCATTGAGAACCTGTGGTCCATCATCAAATGTGAGATTTACAAGGAGGGAAAACAGTACACCTCTCTGAACAGTGTCTGGGAGGCTGTGGTTGCTGCTGCACGCAATGTTGATGGTGAACAGATCAAAACACTGACAGAATCCATGGATGGCAGGCTTTTGAGTGTCCTTGCAAAGAAAGGTGGCTATATTGGTCACTGATTTGTTTTTGTTTTGTTTTTGAATGTCAGAAATGTATATTTGTGAATGTTGAGATGTTATATTGGTTTCACTGGTAAAAATAAATAATTGAAATGGGTATATATTTGTTTTTTGTTAAGTTGCCTAATAATTATGCACAGTAATAGTCACCTGCACACACAGATATCCCCCTAAAATAGCTATAACTAAAAACAAACTAAAAACTACTTCCAAAACTATTCAGCTTTGATATTAATGAGTTTTTTGGGTTCATTGAGAACATGGTTGTTGTTCAATAATAAAATGAATCCTCAAAAATACAACTTGCCTAATAATTCTGTACTCCCTGTAAATATTGGAGCAACCCTTAACCAAGTTAGAATTTGGTGTAGAAACAAAGAGACCTGTTGCTGTAGGCAACTTTATTTTTTTACTTTACTTCATCCAAGGGTGGTTAATAGATACGTGCAATTAGTTTATTTCCGAATCACAATTCAGATGAAATTCGGGTGATTCCAAGATTTGGATGTATCCGAATCACCCTAGTAATGAAACAAAACTAATATGAATTAATTTGTAATGAAACATCCAAATTAGTTTGGATTAATTAGTTTTATTCGAATGGCCATGGCGCGATATTCTGACTCTCTGGACTAATCACAATTCCTTTGCCGTTCCATATTTATTAATTAAAAAAAGAAAACAAATAGAATAGAGATATATTACAATTAAATATAGTGAGATAGGACAGTGAAATAATTCCTTTTGTGTTGGTTGGAACCATCCGAATCAACGTAACATAACAGAATAATCCGAGCATAATGAACTTCCGAATGCATCTGAAATGAATGACTGCTATAATAATAACATGCATATGATAATCATAGTAAGTTGTCACTAAAAGGGGTCAGTGATTGTCATTATTTAAAATCAGGTGCCTCAGTTATTTATTAATATTTTTTTATTACTAGCTTGATTGCGATCTTGCAGTTGGATGACACAAGCTGATACAGACTCTGCACGTGTATGTCAGATGTCTCTAAAGATACAGGGATACGCAAGTTTTGGAATCCACAAACATCCTACTGAAGCAACCTGGAGAGATGCCATACTGTCTGTCTCATACAAAGAAAGAGAAGCTATCTGCAGACAGGACATGATTAACAACATTAAAGTGAATGTAAATTTAGATGATAAAGTGCTCGGTTTTAAAAATCTGATTAAAAACAAAGGCACTTTAATTAATAAAAATTTACCTTTTAATCTTGACAGCCGCTCCAGCGATTCACCCGGTCGTCGAAAGCCTCTTCATACGTCAGAAATGATGGATCGGTCACCCTCCAATCATGGCTTCCCCCGGGGGAATCAGTGTCTGATTCAACGCCGTGATTAGAGGAAGCCGGATTCCTCATTTTAGACCCGGGAAGAGGCTTTGCGACGGGCGGGGGAAGTGATGCAGCGACTGTCAAGATTAAAAGGTACGTTTTTTTCATAACACAAGTGAAATGTAAATTTTGATGAATTAAAGTGCCCCTGTTTTTAATCGGATTTTTAAAAACCGGGCACTTTATTATCTAAATTTACATTCACTTTAAAGTGCAATAGAAGTATCCTCACTAAAGCATAAATTTGAGACCTCAGGGGAGATACTAGTAAGAAATGACTTAACATTGGACATCCTTCTTACATGATACTCCAGCCACTGATTTGTGCTCCTTCAGTATCCAGAGGAATAAAATAAATGTTTTAATGTTCTCCTTAATGAAACATTAAATATTTGACTAACAAATCTAACAAATGTATTTTCCTTCATAAGGAATATCCATATTCCAATCTACAGACCAGGGACCCAATTATCTAAACAACTATTATTCATAGGAATAGGGCCAACAGGATTTAGATCTTGGTACAACAGTATTGGGCAGATTCTTCATGATGTGCAGTCCCCTGTCTGAAAAATAAACTTAGCAAAGATATCGTTTATACTCACGGCCAGACAAAACATACACAGGAACACAGAACCTGAGGATGCAGAGGGTTTACCTAGAGCAGGACTGGATCTTATAGGAATCACAGAATACAGCACACTGTAGCATAGGTGAAGAAATAAAGCAAAAATAATCCCAGCACCACCTGTTCTTTTAAAACTGTGCTGCCCAAGGGAGGGTAAATGGTAAACTACACAGTAAGGAGCAGTGCATATATCATCTAGAAGCTAAGTTAAGCAAAAGCCTCACGTGTCACAGGAAACTGCATGACAAAAGCCTAAATGACAAAATGCTGCCGTGACATCAAAAATATGAAACAAAAACCCTTAAGAGTTACCTAATTGCTGAAGATGCCATCTTAAATCACTTTCCATATGATCCATCCAATGTAACTGAATAGTTAAAGAAGTCTAGCTATAATCTTATACACATGGAAATGTATGCTTCTATACACTTAGACCTTAGGTGCAACACACAGCAAAGAAGCTTAACATATGTACACAGATCCTGAAAACAAGGACAGACAAAACAAAAATGTAAATATTAAAACATATTCCCGCCATTAACTATGCCTTATGAATGGCCAAACCCAGTGGGCGTCTCTTGCACAAAGAGCTAAGTTATCCCTGCACAATGCATAGTTAATGCTGTGTACAGTTCACGTAAAATAGGAGATTTCAAACCACCTACAATTCACCTGCACTTAAAGTAGAGCATATCATTCTAACACTATAAAGGGCCTTTAAGGTTTATACTGCAGATAGGCTCTGATCTAGACAAGATCACCCTAAGGTATTCCAGAGGTGTGAACCTAGTAACGATAGCCATCTGCCACCTCTTTACTGTCAGTACTATGGTTGATACATGATGTGATCAGTGAACAAAGATGTCTAGTATTAGTATATACATGGTTGGGTGATGCTTCTTGCAGATTAAGATTACAGTTTTACAGAAGACCTGGTGGATGATAGAGAGTAACTAGAATGTGGTTGATTGTATGGGTAGAAATGAGAAGGGTAGCATGGAATATCTACATATAAAGCTTAATTAATGGTTATTCTTTAGATTTCCATAAGGTCATAAGGTCTCAGACTGTTTATAAATTCTACCTTAGGTAAAACGTCTTTTAGTAATTATACTCAGTCATAACTGTGGCATGGAAAGAAAGGTAATGTAATGTAGTATTGTAATGCTACCTATGTGCTTAATAGAAGCATAAAACTGACCTCAGATTTTCAAGTATGTAACATATAGGGCCCCTTTTGAATCCTTGTAACTATAATTGCACATATATATTTAAGATTTTCAAGTATGTAACATATAGGGCCCCTTTTGAGCCCTTGTAACTATAATTGCACATATATATTTAAGATTTTCAAGTATGTAACATATAGGGCCCCTTTTGAGCCCTTGTAACTATAATTGCACATATATATTTAAATAGGAGCCCTGTGGATCCAAACAAGAAAGAAGTAGTAACATAAACTTCGGATACTGTGTAATTCTCACGCACTGCACTGAAGCTTACGATTATACCTTAATTAGGTATTCATATGAAGATCAGTATAGAAGCCTAAACTGTATGAAATAAGTAATAACAATACCAAAAATGTGTAAGGGGCAATAGGAAGTGGGTGAAATGGAGAGGATCTGAGGGTTAATAGTCTAGGGCAGAGTGCCATGGAGAATTCTATAGTAATGACTGCTGGTCTTTTGCCAAAGTTACTAGGGAGGGGTCTCAAACTATGTATATACTCTACATAGATCCAAGGTATTATATAATAACCCATCCGGTAATGTTGAAATGGCATCAGTTTATAGCATACACAACTAGCTGGGGGAGTATTGTGCTAACAGTAGCGTAAAAATAAAACCATTAAAAAATGTTTTGTAGTTTCATTTGGTAGGATATCTTGGACCCAATTAATACAATCCCATCTCATAAATGTATGAATTCAGGGTGTAGAAGCTCAAAATATTAATACATATACCCCCACACACATATATCTACATACACATAATTATATATCACCAAACACATGCATATATACTCTCCTAGTATGGTATTTATATGAGAGACCACAATATATAACCTCCATATTAGGGTACTACAATCATGCCACCCCGGCCGCTGGCAGCATCACGTCGCTATGGTCCAGGCAGACAGTGGTGTGAGAGGGATCATGAAATAAAGTGGAATAAAATATGAATAAGCATTGACTCAGTAAAATCAATTTCCATCTACCCTGAAACAAAACTTATCCAGCAGCTTTTCTGAAGATATCTAAATGTGTTACGTAGCTATCCCTTCTGAGTAATTACAAACATTTTGAAAATAGAACAGATAACATAATTTATGCTTACCTGATAAATTTATTTCTCTTGTGGTGTATCCAGTCCACGGATCATCCATTACTTGTGGGATATTCTCCTTCCCAACAGGAAGTTGCAAGAGGATCACCCACAGCAGAGCTGCTATATAGCTCCTCCCCTAACTGCCATATCCAGTCATTCGACCGAAACAAGCCGAGAAAGGAGAAACCATAGGGTGCAGTGGTGACTGTAGTTTAAATTAAAATTTAGACCTGCCTTAAAAAGACAGGACGGGCCGTGGACTGGATACACCACAAGAGAAATAAATTTATCAGGTAAGCATAAATTATGTTTTCTCTTGTAAGGTGTATCCAGTCCACGGATCATCCATTACTTGTGGGATACCAATACCAAAGCTAAAGTACACGGATGAAGGGAGGGACAAGGCAGGCTTAAATGGAAGGAACCACTGCCTGTAGAACCTTTCTCCCAAAAATAGCCTCCGAAGAAGCAAAAGTATCAACTTTGTAAAATTTTGAAAAGGTATGAAGCGAAGACCAAGTCGCCGCCTTGCAAATCTGTTCAACAGAAGCCTCATTTTTAAAGGCCCAGGTGGAAGCCACAGCTCTAGTAGAATGAGCTGTAATCCTTTCAGGGGGCTGCTGTCCAGCAGTCAAATAGGCTAAGCGTATTACACTCCGAAGCCAAAAAGAAAGAGAGGTTGCCAAAGCTTTTTGACCTCTCCTCTGTCCAGAGTAAACAACAAACAGTGTAGATGTTTCGCGAAAAACTTTAGTAGCTTGTAAGTAAAACTTTAAAGCACGGACCACGTCCAGATTATGTAAAAGGCGTTCCTTCTTTGAAGAAGGATTAGGACACAATGATGGAACAACAATCTCTTGATTGATATTCTTGTTAGAAACTACCTTAGGTAAAAACCCAGGTTTTGTACGCAGAACTACTTTATCTGAATGGAAAATCAGATAAGGAGAATCACATTGTAAGGCAGATAACTCAGAGACTCTCCGAGCCGAGGAAATAGCCATCAAAAACAGAACTTTCCAAGATAAAAGTTTGATATCAATGGAATGAAGGGGTTCAAACGGAACCCCTTGTAGAACTTTAAGAACCAAGTTTAAGCTCCATGGGGGAGCAATAGGTTTAAACACAGGCTTAATTCTAACCAAAGCCTGACAAAAAGATTGAACGTCTGGAATTTCTGTCAGACGCTTGTGCAAAAGAATAGACAGAGCAGAAATCTGTCCCTTTAAAGAACTAGCTGATAATCCTTTTTCCAAACCCTCTTGGACAAAGGACAATATCCTAGGAATTCTAACCTTACTCCATGAGTAATTCTTGGATTCACACCAATAAAGGTATTTACGCCATATCTTATGGTAGATTTTCCTGGTGACAGGCTTTCGTGCCTGTATAAGGGTATCAATGACTGACTCGGAGAAGCCACGCTTTGATAAAATCAAGCGTTCAATCTCCATGCAGTCAGTCTCAGAGAAATTAGATTCGGATGATTGAAAGGACCTTGTAGTAGAAGGTCTTGTCTCAGAGGCAGGGTCCATGGTGGAAAGGATGACATGTCCGCTAGGTCTGCATACCAGGTCCTGCGTGGCAACGCAGGCGCTATCAAGATCACTGATGCTCTCTTCCGTTTGATTTTGGCAATCAGTCGAGGGAGCAGAGGAAACGGTGGAAACACATAAGCCAGGTTGAAGAACCAAGGCGCTGCTAGAGCATCTATCAGTGCCGCTTCTGGGTCCCTGGACCTGGATCTGTAACAAGGAAGCTTGGCGTTCTGGCGAGACGCCATGAGATCCAGTTCTGGTTTGCCCCAACGATGAACCAATTGAGCAAACACCTCCGGATGGAGTTCCCACTCCCCCGGATGAAAAGTCTGATGACTTAGAAAATCCTCCTCCCAGTTCTCTACACCTGGGATATGGATTGCTGATAGGTGGCAAGAGTGAGTCTCTGCCCAGCGAATTATCTTGGAGACTTCTAACATTGCTAGGGAACTCCTGGTTCCCCCTTGATGGTTGATGTAAGCCACAGTCGTGATGTTGTCCGACTGAAATTTGATGAACCTCAGGGTTGCTAACTGAGGCCAAGCTAGAAGAGCATTGAATATTGCTCTTAACTCCAGAATATTTATTGGGAGGAGTTTCTCCCCCTGAGTCCAGGATCCCTGAGCCTTCAGGGAATTCCAGACTGCACCCCAACCTAGAAGGCTGGCATCTGTTGTTACAATTGTCCAATCTGGCCCGCGAAAGGTCATACCTTTGGACAGATGGACCCGAGATAGTCACCAGAGAAGAGAATCTCTGGTCTCTTGATCCAGATTTAGCAGAGGGGACAAATCGGTGTAATCCCCATTCCACTGACTGAGCATGCATAGTTGCAGCGGTCTGAGATGTAGTCGCGCAAATGGCACTATGTCCATCGCCGCTACCATCATGCCGATTACTTCCATACACTGAGCCACCGAAGGGCGCGGAATAGAATGAAGAACACGGCAAGATTTTAGAAGCTTTGATAACCTGGATTCTGTCAGGTAAATCTTCATTTTTACAGAATCTATCAGAGTCCCTAGGAAGGAGACTCTTGTGAGTGGGGATAGAGAACTCTTTTCCTCGTTCACCTTCCACCCATGTGACCTGAGAAATGCCAGAACTATGTCCGTATGTGACTTGGCAATCTTAAAGCTTGGCGCCTGTATCAGGATGTCGTCCAGATAAGGGGCCACTGATATACCTCGCGGTCTTAGGACCGCCAGAAGCGATCCCAGAACCTTTGTAAAGATTCTTGGAGCTGTAGCTAACCCGAAGGGAAGAGCCACAAATTGGTAATGCCTGTCCAGAAAGGCAAACCTTAGGAGCCGATGATGATCTTTGTGAATCGGTATGTGAAGGTAAGCATCCTTCAAATCCACTGTGGTCATGTACTGACCCTCCTGGATCATAGGTAGGATGGTCCGAATAGTTTCCATTTTGAACGATGGAACTCTGAGGAATTTGTTTAAGATCTTTAGATCCAAAATGGGTCTGAAGGTTCCCTCTTTTTTGGGAACCACAAACAGATTTGAATAAAAACCCCGTCTCTGTTCCGACTGTGGAACTGGACAGATCACTCCCATAACTAGGAGGTCTTGCACACAGCGTAAGAATGCCTCTTTCTTTATCTGGTTTACAGATAATCTCGAAAGGTGAAATCTCCCTTGAGGAGGGGAAGCTTTGAAGTCCAGAAGATATCCCTGAGATATGATCTCCAACGCCCAGGGATCCTGAATATCTCTTGCCCACGCCTGGGCGAAGAGAGAAAGTCTGCCCCCTACTAGATCCGTTACCGGATAGGGGGCCGTTCCTTCATGCTGTCTTAGAGGCAGCAGCAGGCTTTCTGGCCTGCTTGCCTTTGTTCCAGGACTGGTTAGGTTTCCAGCCCGGCTTGGATTGAGCAAAAGTTCCCTCTTGTCTTGTAGCAGAGGAAGTTGATGCTGCACCTGCCTTGAAGTTTCGAAAAGGCACGAAAATTAGACTGTTTGGCCTTTGATTTGGCCCTGTCTTGAGGAAGGGTATGACCCTTACCTCCAGTAATGTCAACAATAATTTCCTTCAAACCAGGCCCGAATAGGGTCTGCCCCTTGAAGGGAATGTTAAGTAATTTACACTTTGAAGTCACGTCAGCTGACCAAGATTTAAGCCATAGCGCCCTACGTGCCTGGATGGCGAATCCAGAATTCTTAGCCGTTAGTTTAGTCAAATGAACAATGGCGTCAGAAACAAAAGAATTAGCTAGCTTAAGTGTTCTAAGCTTGTCAAGTATTTCAGTCAATGGAGTAGCTGTCCGAAAGGCCTCTTCCAGAGACTCAAACCAGAACGCCGCAGCAGCAGTGACAGGCGCAATGCATGCAAGGGGCTGCAGGATAAAACCTTGTTGAATAAACATTTTCTTAAGGTAACCTTCTAATTTTTTATCCATTGGATCTTAAAAAGCACAACTGTCCTCGACAGGGATAGTGGTATGCTTTGCTAAAGTAGAAACTGCTCCCTCCACCTTAGGGACCGTCTGCCATAAGTCCCGTGTGGTGGCGTCTATAGGAAACATTTTTCTAAAAATAGGAGGGGGGGGAAAACGGCACACCGGGTCTATCCCACTCCTTATTAATGATTTCTGTAAACCTTTTAGGTATTGGAAAAACATCAGTACACACCGGCACTGCATAGTATTTATCCAGTCTACACAATTTCTCTGGTACTGCAATTGTGTCACAGTCATTCAGAGCAGCTAACACCTCCCCAAGCAATACACGGAGGTTCTCAAGCTTAAATTTAAAAGTAGAAATATCTGAATCAGGTTTCCCCGAATCAGAAATGTCACCCACAGACTGAAGCTCTCCTTCCTCAGCTTCTGCATATTGTGACGCAGTATCAGACATGGGCCTTAAGGCATCTGCGCGCTCTGTACTACGTCTAACCTCAGAGCTATCGCGCTTTCCTCTGAATTCCGGCAGTCTGGCTAATACCGCTGACAGGGTATTATCCATGATTGCCGCCATGTCCTGCAAAGTAATCGCTATGGGCGTCTTTGATGTACTTGGCGCCATTTTAGCGTGAGTCCCTTGAGCGGGAGTCAAAGGGTCTGACACGTGGGGAGAGTTAGTCGGCATAACTTCCCCCTCGCCAGAATCCTCTGGTGATAAATTTTTTAAAGATAAAAGCTGATCTTTATTGTTTAAAGTGAAATCAATACATTTAGTACATATTCTCATATGGGGTTCCACCATGGCTTTTAAACATAATGAACAAGGAGTTTCCTCTATGTCAGACATGTTTATACAGACTAGCAATGAGACTAGCAAGCTTGGAAAACACTTTACATCAAGTTAAACAAGCAATATAAAAAACGTTACTGTGCCTTTAAGGGAAACAAATTTTGCTAAAATTTGAAATAACAGTGAAAAAAGGCAGTTAAACTAACAAAATGTTTACAGTGTATGTAACAAGTTAGCAGAGCATTGCACCCACTTGCAAATGGATGATTAACCCCTTAATACAAAAAACGGATTAACAAATTGAAAAAAACGTTTTTTAAACAGTCACAACAACTGCCACAGCTTCACTGTGGCTTTACCTTCCTCAATATATGACTTTTAAAACGTGTGTGTGGTAGACCGAGCGCTAGTATTTTACAGCCTTATGCTCACTGGCAAAAGTCCCCTAGTGGACTTGGGATGTGACTACAATTGTGTGATATAGTGAGCGCTGGGAAGCTTAAAAGGACTGTGAGGTATGGATATGTTAAAAATGGAATGTATTTATTACAGTTAATATACAATGAAAATACAATATAATACATACAAATTAAAAAGCTTCTAAAATTCTTCCTAAAATCTCTATGGATCCATGAGATATAAGTCTTAAGGATATAGTGTTACCTATATCTGTGGTGTTGGAACAAATATTACGTTAGCTCCGACAACAGTCTAAGACCATAGTATTATGGTCTATAAAGTGCAGTTTAAGCACAGATATTTACAAACAGCAGATGTGATGTAAATGGCCAAAATTGGCGTAGTACAATGTCAATAATACAGATGTCAACAATACAGATGCAGTATAAAAGTATAAGTGATAGAAATACAATATAAATAAAAGTGTAGGAGAAATCCAATTGTGTAAAAATGGAAATAAAATTTGTTGAAAAAATGAAGAAATTTATGTCTCTCAAATAGTTTCTTAAAAAATGTCTCTTTGGAAAATCACAGTGTTCCAAAAAAAATATATATATCAGAGTGTTCCACAAAAATTGCAAAAGTGTTCCACAAAAATTGTAAAAAATTAATCCACAAAGAAATATCAAAGTGTTCAAAAAATATGGTGGGTAAGTGCGTTCAAAGAAATCCTAGATGATTAACTTCCAAAATAAACTCCAATAGCTGTGGTAGACGTGAAGGAGATTATAAGAATGCAGAATATAAAAAATATATAAAAAATGTAGAATATAAAAATGCAGAAAAAAAAAAAGTACAGTAATGTGGCGGGTAGGTCCAAAGTCCTCCTCCTAATCTGTGGGTGAAATAAAGTGCAATAGTGTAATAACGTCTAGATGTGGTATAATAAAATCAGAAATTTGCTCACCAGTATGTCGACGCGTTTCGGCCCTCCTAGGCCTTTCTCAAGACAATACTGGTCTGTATGTCTCTGGGAGCTTTATACCCTAATACCATAGGTGATTGGTTCTATTTTGGCGCCAAAAGTCGGGGTCTGCCCTTTCCTGTTTAGCCCAGTGTTACATGGGAAATGTAGTTTTTCTTTTCTTTTTCTTTTTTTTTTTTTTGTGTGTTTTTTTGTTGTCTCTTATGTTTTAAAAGATATCTGTATTTGATTCACTTCATACGTGTTTATTATTTATATCGTATGTGTTATTGTTTGGGGGCATCTCTTATCTTACTAATGTAATGTATATCAGGCGGTGTATCTTATTTTTGATATCCCCACTTCCGGGGTGTTTAACTTACTATCCCTTCCGGTTCTTTTATCTGTAGCTTAACATCCGGTTTCGCTACTTCCGGTTTCGCTCTCGCTAATTCCGGTTTCGCTTTTACTGGAAGTGTGTATTTATTCTTATCCGGTTGTACTATTGCCGGATGTTTATCTAATTTGGAACCTTAGTCTTGTCTGGACCCTTTCTATATGGCCTGCATGACTATATAATGGGTTAGGGGTCCATCGTTGTCCTAAATGTGTCTATATAAGCCAGTGTTTGATTCTTTAATGCATATATACAAAACAGCCTTAACGTATATGTGTAGATGCTGATTATTGTATGTGCTATGATCGGTGCGTATTTCACAAATACCTAGGGATTTAAAACTGTAAAATATCATAAAAAATCGTAAAATATGTAAAAAATCTCTTCAAGGGCATTTAGAGTTGTTAAAAGTTCTCTGAAAATTCTCTAAAAATTCTCTAAAAGTTATATATGTACATATCACAAATATAGAAATTTGTGTTAATAAGTCACATGTTGAAAATGCGGGGTTTACTTAGAATTTGTTCCGTGGATGTAAAAGAGTATATGAAATAAGGATTGGGTTTTGCATATAATAAAGAGGCTTTTTAGGAAGCGTGTGGGGGTCAGGTCTCGCATTAGTTTAAAGAGGTTGTTAAACCTATTGGAGTTGGCATAAATGAATGTTGATAGTTAAAGTCGCTTGTCTGCAGTAATTTGGACGTCTTTATTTAAATTATTTGTACATGGAGGAGAGAATGGTTTTTGCTGGTGTACTTCAGGGAGAGAACCTCTCCGGTGTATATTGTATTTTGTATTCTAGGTGCTTAGGAAGGGAGTTTAGTTAGTTATATATTTTCCTCAGAGAAGAATGGAGAAGGAAAGGACTCCTATTTCTCAATTTCTTCAATCTATTGATGAATATCTGGGGACCTAATATGACGGATTCTGTCTTTTGTTCTATCAATCTAGAGCGTGCAATCCAGCTAGTGTGAAAACACATGCTTTTATTGGTATGCTTTTGCTTGATAAGGATATTTAATGGTAAATTCATTTTATGCATCAATAGTACAACCGGATAAGAATAAATACACACTTCCGGTAAAAGCGAAACCGGAATTAGCGAGAGCGAAACCGGAAGTAGCGAAACCGGATGTTAAGCTACAGATAAAAGAACCGGAAGGGATAGTAAGTTAAACACCCCAGAAGTGGGGATATCAAAAATAAGATACACCACCTGATATACATTACATTAGTAAGATAAGAGATGCCCCCAAACAATAACACATACGATATAAATAATAAACACGTATGAAGTGAATCAAATACAGATATCTTTTAAAACATAAGAGACAACAAAAAAACACAAAAAAAAAAAAAAAGAAAAAAAAAAGAAAAACTACATTTCCCATGTAACACTGGGCTAAACAGGAAAGGGCAGACCCCGACTTTTGGCGCCAAAATAGAACCAATCACCTATGGTATTAGGGTATAAAGCTCCCAGAGACATACAGACCAGTATTGTCTTGAGAAAGGCCTAGGAGGGCCGAAACGAGTCGACATACTGGTGAGCAAATTTCTGATTTTATTATACCACATCTAGACGTTATTACACTATTGCACTTTATTTCACCCACAGATTAGGAGGAGGACTTTGGACCTACCCGCCACATTATTGTACTTTTTTTTTTTTTTTTTCTGCATTTTTTATATATTTTTTATATTCTGCATTCTTATAATCTCCTTCACGTCTACCACAGCTATTGGAGTTTATTTTGGAAGTTAATCATCTAGGATTTCTTTGAACGCACTTACCCACCATATTTTTTGAACACTTTGATATTTCTTTGTGGATTAATTTTTTACAATTTTTGTGGAACACTTTTGCAATTTTTGTGGAACACTCTGATATATATATTTTTTTTGGAACACTGTGATTTTCCAAAGAGACATTTTTTAAGAAACTATTTGAGAGACATAAATTTCTTCATTTTTTCAACAAATTTTATTTCCATTTTTACACAATTGGATTTCTCCTACACTTTTATTTATATTGTATTTCTATCACTTATACTTTTATACTGCATCTGTATTATTGACATTGTACTACGCCAATTTTGGCCATTTACATCACATCTGCTGTTTGTAAATATCTGTGCTTAAACTGCACTTTATAGACCATAATACTATGGTCTTAGACTGTTGTCGGAGCCAGTGGCGGATCCAGGGGGGGGGGGGCAACGGGGCAATTGCCCCCCCGAGAATATACTGAGAGAGGGCTTCCCTTCCCTGTGACTGTAAGTGAACTTGGCTGTGAGAGCTTAAATGGTGCTGCGCGTGCGCGATGGACCAATTCTACGGCCGTTTTTTTTTTTTATTCTAACGTTTCTCCTCCTCTTACATGAGCTTTAGCCGTGCGCCCTGTGTGATGCCTGTAAGCTGCTAGAGAGTTGTCGCGCGAGTTACTCAGTCCGTGTGTCTGCCACAGGACAGTCCTGCACCAAGTGACTAAAACCGTAGTTCATGAAGGGCTACTGTGTGTGAGCGAGCCCTGCTTGTTTTAAGGCTTATTCGCGCCGCACACGTGTGTTGAGAAGGATAAGTTTCTGCTGCAGCCTTCATCTTTGCGACCGCTGTATTCATTATCTCGTGCAGGTTTGTTTAAATTAATAACGTTATTTGTATTGTATGCATGCTTGCACTAGCTATAAAGCAAAATAATAGAACAATATTAATAAACACAGGTGTTCGCTCTTATGTAGCGTATAACTGCATAACCAATTCAACTATTATGGGTTTTAGAAGTTGGGGAAACTGACCCTTATTTTCTGAATAAAACTACTTCTGGCTAATGCGACGTTTGTCGTCTTCCCCTCAGTGTATACATCTGTGCCAAGTCCCTGTCATCTACAGTAAATGCCCATATGTTTTACCTATTTTTAGACGTGTTTTGTGGTGTTATATGCATTGTAATGGCGAGTCACACACGCCAGTAATGGGGCGTAGCTTAATGCAATCTGGCCCACTCCCACCACACCTCTTCCTTCTCTCTCTGGCCTTCTTAATGTCAGGCTTCTTTATGGGGATTGGTATAAAATCTTGTTTCACTTTCCTGCTCTATAATGTACTTATTTACTTGGCACATTTGTGTTATTTACCGTTTCGCTTTTGAGCCCATTGAAGACCATAATAAATTAGGACTGAGATACTAACTACTGAATATACCTGAGGTTTAGGTATACATATACACACAGTTACACACACATGAATACACACACACACACATATACACACAGACACACACAGACACACACATACATACACACATACTTACATACACATACATAAATAGTTACACACACATTATACATACATACACACAGTTACATACATACACACAGTTACATACATGCATAAATACACACATATATACTTACATACATACAAACATACAGTACATACACACACAAATACATACACACACACACATACATTCACAAATACACACACAGGGACTTCTAATTGTGTTTTTGAATAAGGTTAGAGCTGTACGATAGGTTAAATAAAATAGTCTGTTCTATAAGCACTCATTATTTTCTGTCTGCCGCCACAAAAAAAATCTGGAAGTGCCCCTCCCGAGACCAGGCTCTGGATCCGCCACTGGTCGGAGCTAACGTAATATTTGTTCCAACACCACAGATATAGGTAACACTATATCCTTAAGACTTATATCTCATGGATCCATAGAGATTTTAGGAAGAATTTTAGAAGCTTTTTAATTTGTATGTATTATATTGTATTTTCATTGTATATTAACTGTAATAAATACATTCCATTTTTAACATATCCATACCTCACAGTCCTTTTAAGCTTCCCAGGGCTCAATATATGACTTTTGAGCCCTTCAGAGATGTCCTAAAGCATGCAGGGGACTGCTGAGGGAAGCTGAATGTCTCTGTCTGTAATTTTAACTAGGCACCTCCCACTCATATTACAACAGTGGAAAGCCTCAGGAAACTGTTTCTAGGCAAAAATCAAGCCAGCCATGTGGGAAAAAAACTAGGCCCCAATAAGTTTTATCACCAAAGCATATATAAAAACGATTAAACATGCCAGCAAACGTTTTATATTGCACATTAATCAGAGTATAAACCTCTGATAGCAAGCCTGATACTAGTCGCTATTAAATCACTGTATTTAGGCTTAACTTACATTAATCCAGTATCAGCAGCATTTTCTAGCAATTCCATCCCTAGAAAAACTTAAACTGCACATACCTTATTGCAGGATACCCTGCACGCCATTCTCCCTCTGAAGTTACCTCACTCCTCAGACATATGTGAGAACAGCAATGGATCTTACTTACTTCTGCTAAGATCATAGAAAAACGCAGGCAGATTCTTCTTCTAAATGCTGCCTGAGATAAAATAGTACAACTCCGGTACCATTTAAAAACAATAAACTTTTGATTGAAGAAAAAACTAACTATATTACACCACTTCCCTCTTACTACCTCCAGCTATGTTGAGAGCTTGCAAGAGAATGACTGGATATGGCAGTTAGGGGAGGAGCTATATAGCAGCTCTGCTGTGGGTGATCCTCTTGCAACTTCCTGTTGGGAAGGAGAATATCCCACAAGTAATGGATGATCCGTGGACTGGATACACCTTACAAGAGAAATATACACAGATTAGCGGAATGATTAGCACAGTGTTTGAGATTTGGAAAGTGGGTTTTTTTAAGAAAATACACACATAAGAGTATAGAAAATGTCTCTACTGAGCCATAAGTAATAACTAAACGCTGAGGATTATGAAGTTGTCTGTATAGTACTCTTATCCTATCCCTGATCTGATGTGCCTGATTTCGTATACCAGGTTATCAAACCAGCCTAGATACCAGTTTATCCAAGACTGATTACTGTGTAGATAATGTCTCAACAAGTCTCCGCTCAGTACCACAAGTTGATTTCTCTCAGTTCCGAGCCACATCAACCTGCTTCCCTTCATCTCCATTCTGGGACCCCCATTTTGTAACTCTTTCCTCTCCGCTAGCAGCACCGCATCATCTGTGTCGCGGGCCCTCATCCATACCTCCGCATCTATCAGTGGTTGCAGGCTCGACGTCCCCAGCAGGGTGTGGACCCACCGGTCTAGTATATCCCATCTGCGCTACCCCACCTTCTCCTGTGGGTCAAGTCGCTTGTAAGTTCCTTAGAGAGACAGACACTGCGCATTCAATTTCAGTCGGGCTGTTGGTTCCAAAGTAGGTAGGAAGGCATCTCTCTCCTCGGAATGCGCCACTCTCCCGAGAGTCGCCAACTCTTCAGATCTGTATCCCAATTGTTAAGCATTTTCTTGTTTTTCGGAAGTACTTCTCCCCTTCTCAAAATTGTTGGTCTCCTCCCATGCTTCTAAGACACTTTGTTCAAGTCGTGCAAAATGTATGTGGAATAGACAGTCTAGTATCTCTAGCAAAGCTGTATCCACAGGCTCCATCATGTAGTTCACTTCAGCACAGCTGGCTGGTCAGTCTGACTTGTCAGGTTAGTGGGGGGTAGAAAGAGGTATAGGCCATTCCCAAGCCTCTGCTGCGTACCTTCTCTATTCAGGTCTACCTATCTTCAGTAGTGTATACAAGTCACATAGATCCGTTCTGTAGGTAGTCTATATCATATTTTTCTTGAAAAGATTAAAAATTTACAGTTCTTAGGAGGGATCTTGGTCGATGGTCGGACACTGCCCCCAATTGGGTAACTATTTTAATCTCTTTTTAATGTATTTTCTTAGATGTGATAATTAAATGGTTTGAAACTATTTTTCACATGACTCTGGATTCTTTTTTTCTCTTCAGGTTAATAGAGTGAGTATGCTATGTTTTCTTTTATTTAAAGGGACAGTCAACACCAGAATTTTGGTTGTTTAAAAAGATAGATAATCCCTTTATTACCCATTCGCCAGTTTTGCATAACCAACACAGTTATATAAATACACTTTTTTACCTCTGTGATTACCTTGAATCTAAGCCTCTGCAAACTGCCCGCTTATTTTAGTTATTTTGACAGATTGCATTTTAGCCAATCAGTGCTTACTCCAGGGTAACTTCAGGTGCATGAGCTCAATGTTATCTATATGAAACTAATGCCCTCTAGTGGTGAAAAACTGTCAAAATGCTTTCAGATTAGAGGGAGCCTTCAAAGTCTAAGAAATTAGCATATGAACCTCCTAGGTTTAGCTTTCAACTAAGGATACCAATAGAACAAAGCAGAATCGGTGATAAAAGTAAATTGGAAAGTTGTTAAAAATGACATGCCCTATATGAATCATGAATTTTTTTGAAGGACTTGACTGTCCCTTTAAGTTCAGTAAAAGAATATACAAATTGTTGGTATGTTCCTGTCAGATTGTATCTTTTTTTCTGTAGGCATCTTGATGCTGTAGAGAAGTTTTTCTGAACACCAGTCTTCAAGTACCCCTAACAGGCCAGATTTTCGTAATATCTTAAAGGATTACTTTCTGTTATAATTTTTAAGCTAAACAACTAACATATTAAAGTTAATAAACATTAATTAAAACCTACTGACCTATATTTTCTCCAAAACGAAGTTTCATAACATTCTAAAAGTTATATATTTTATTCGCCGATGATGTCACATTATCCTGCCCACTATTTTCAGCACTGCATGTTCAAAATACTTAAACCAATAACTTTGTGTTTAAAGCGCCATTTTGAAACCTAGGTATTGTAAGCGGATTGGTACAGAGCAAAGGATACCCACGGAGTGGGTTTGGAAAACAATTAAATTTGCAGACAAGATTTCTGATATACGGTAGAGATATGTTAATGAAATGCTATTGATAAAAAGCGTATTTGGGGTAGTTAGTTAGTAACAGGCATAGAAAAACATAATTTATGTAAGAACTTACCTGATAAATTCATTTCTTTCATATTAGCAAGAGCCCATGAGCTAGTGACGTATGGGATATACATTCCTACCAGGAGGGGCAAAGTTTCCCAAACCTCAAAATGCCTACAAATACACCCCTCACCACACCCACAAATCAGTTTAACGAATAGCCAAGAAGTGGGGTGATAAGAAAAAAGTGCGAAGCATAAATATAAGGAATTGGAATAATTGTGCTTTATACAAAAAAATCATAACCACCACAAAAAAGGGTGGGCCTCATGGACTCTTGCTAATATGAAAGAAATGAATTTATCAGGTAAGTTCTTACATAAATTATGTTTTCTTTCATGTAATTAGCAAGAGTCCATGAGCTAGTGACGTATGGGATAATGACTACCCAAGATGTGTCAAGAGTCACTAGAGAGGGAGGGATAAAATAAAGACAGCCAATTCCTGCTGAAAATAATCCACACCCAAAATAAAGTTTAATGAAAAACATAAACAGAAGATTCAAACTGAAACCGCTGCCTGAAGTACTTTTCTACCAAAAACTGCTTCAGAAGAAGAAAATACATCAAAATGGTAGAATTTAGTAAAAGTATGCAAAGAGGACCAAGTTGCTGCTTTGCAAATCTGATCAACCGAAGCTTCATTCTTAAACGCCCAGGAAGTAGAAACTGACCTAGTAGAATGAGCTGTAATCCTTTGAGGCGGAGTTTTACCCGACTCGACATAGGCATGATGAATTAAAGATTTCAACCAAGATGCCAAAGAAACGGCAGAAGCTTTCTGGCCTTTTCTAGAACCGGAAAAGAGAACAAATAGACTAGAAGTCTTTCGGAAAGACTTAGTAGCTTCAACATAATATTTTAAAGCTCTAACAACATCCAAAGAATGCAACGATTTCTCCTTAGAATTCTTAGGATTAGGACATAATGAGGGAACCACAATTTCTCTACTAATGTGGTTGGAATTCACAACCTTAGGTAAAAAATCAAAAGAAGTTCGCAACACCGCCTTATCCTGATGAAAAATCAGAAAAGGAGACTCACAAGAAAGAGCAGATAATTCAGAGACTCTTCTGGCAGAAGAGATCGCCAAAAGGAACAAAACTTTCCAAGAAAGTAATTTAATGTCCAATGAATGCATGGGTTCAAAAGGAGGAGCTTGAAGAGCCCCCAGAACCAAATTCAAACTCCAAGGAGGAGAAATTGACTTAATGACAGGTTTTATACGAACCAAAGCTTGTACAAAACAATGAATATCAGGAAGATTAGCAATCTTTCTGTGAAAAAGAACAGAAAGAGCAGAGATTTGTCCTTTCAAAGAACTTGCGGATAAACCTTTATCTAAACCATCCTGAAGAAACTGTAAAATTCTCGGAATTCTAAAAGAATGCCAAGAAAAATGATGAGAAAGACACCAAGAAATATAAGTCTTCCAGACTCTATAATATATCTCTCTAGATACAGATTTACGAGCCTGTAACATAGTATTAATCACAGAGTCAGAGAAACCTCTTTGACCAAGAATCAAGCGTTCAATCTCCATACCTTTAAATTTAAGGATTTGAGATCCTGATGGAAAAAAGGACCTTGCGACAGAAGGTCTGGTCTTAGCGGAAGAGTCCACGGATGGCAAGAGGCCATCCGGACAAGATCCGCATACCAAAACCTGTGAGGCCATGCCGGAGCTACCAGCAGAACAAACGAGCATTCCTTCAGAATCTTGGAGATTACTCTTGGAAGAAGAACTAGAGGCGGAAAGATATAGGCAGGATGATACTTCCAAGGAAGTGATAATGCATCCACTGCTTCCGCCTGAGGATCCCGGGATCTGGACAGATACCTGGGAAGTTTCTTGTTTAGATGAGACGCCATCAGATCTATTTCTGGAAGCTCCCACATTTGAACAATCTGAAGAAATACCTCCGGGTGAAGAGACCATTCGCCCGGATGCAACGTTTGGCGACTGAGATAATCCGCTTCCCAATTGTCTATACCTGGGATATGAACCGCAGAGATTAGACAGGAGCTGGATTCCGCCCAAACCAAAATTCGAGATACTTCTTTCACTGTGAGTCCCCTCCTTGATGATTGATGTATGCCACAGTTGTGACATTGTCTGTCTGAAAACAAATGAACGATTCTCTCTTCAGAAGAGGCCAAGACTGAAGAGCTCTGAAAATTGCACGGAGTTCCAAAATATTGATCGGTAATCTCACCTCCTGAGATTCCCAAACTCCTTGTGCCGTCAGAGATCCCCACACAGCTCCCCAACCTGTAAGACTTGCATCTGTTGAAATTACAGTCCAGGTCGGAAGAACAAAAGAAGCCCCCTGAATTAAACGATGGTGATCTGTCCACCACGTTAGAGAGTGTCGTACAATCGGTTTTAAAGATATTAATTGAGATATCTAGCTGAAGAGGTCGCATGTGAAAACGAGCAAAGGGGATCGCGTCCGATGCAGCAGTCATAAGACCTAGAATTTCCATGCATAAGGCTACCGAAGGGAATGATTGTGACTGAAGGTTTCGACAAGCTGAAATCAATTTTTGACGTCTCTTGTCTGTCAAAGACAGAGTCATGGACACTGAATCTATCTGGAAACCCAGAAAGGTTACCCTTGTCTGAGGAGTCAATGAACTTTTTAGTGAATTGACCCTCCAACCATGATCTTGAAGAAACAACACAAGTCGATTCGTATGAGATTCTGCTAAATGTAAAGATTGAGCAAGTACCAAGATATCGTCCAAATAAGGAAATACCACAATACCCTGTTCTCTGATTACAGACAGAAGGGCACCGAGAACCTTTGTAAAAATTCTTGGAGCTGTAGCTAGGCCAAACGGCAGAGCCACAAACTGGTAATGCTTGTCCAGAAAAGAGAATCTCAGGAACTGATAATGATCTGGATGAATCGGAATATGCAGATATGCATCCTGTAAATCTATTGTGGACATATAATGCCCTTGCTGAACAAAAGGCAGAATAGTCCTTACAGTTACCATTTTGAACGTTGGTATCCTTACATAACGATTCAATATTTTTAGATCCAGAACTGGTCTGAAGGAATTCTCCTTCTTTGGTACAATGAAGAGATTCGAATAAAACCCCAGCCCCTGTTCCAGAACTGGAACTGGCATAATTACTCCAGCCAACTCTAGATCTGAAACACATTTCAGAAATGCTTGAGCTTTCACTGGATTTACTGGGACACGGGAAAGAAAAAATCTCTTTGCAGGAGGTCTTATCTTGAAACCAATTCTGTACCCTTCTGAAACAATGTTCTGAATCCAAAGATTGTGAACAGATTTGATCCAAATTTCTTTGAAAAAACTTAACCTGCCCCCTACCAGCTGAGCTGGAATGAGGGCCGCACCTTCATGTGGACTTAGAAGCTGGCTTTGCTTTTCTAGAAGGCTTGGATTTATTCCAGACTGGAGATGGTTTCCAAACTGAAACTGCTCCTGAGGATGAAGGATCAGGCTTTTGTTCTTTGTTGAAACGAAAGGAACGAAAACGATTATTAGCCCTGTTTTTACCCTTAGATTTTTTATCCTGTGGTAAAAAAGTTCCTTTCCCACCAGTAACAGTTGAAATAATAGAATCCAACTGAGAACCAAATAATTTGTTACCCTGGAAAGAAATGGAAAGTAGAGTCGATTTAGAAGACATATCAGCATTCCAAGTTTTAAGCCATAAAGCTCTTCTAGCTAAAATAGCTAGAGACATAAACCTGACATCAACTCTGATAATATCAAAAATGGCATCACAGATAAAATTATTAGCATGTTGAAGAAGAATAATAATATTATGAGAATCATGATCTGTTACTTGTTGCGCTAAAGTTTCCAACCAAAAAGTTGAAGCTGCAGCAACATCAGCCAATGATATAGCAGGTCTAAGAAGATTACCTGAACACAGATAAGCTTTTCTTAGAAAGGATTCAATTTTCCTATCTAAAGGATCCTTAAAGCAAGTACCATCTGACGTAGGAATAGTAGTACGTTTAGCAAGGGTAGAAATAGCCCCATCAACTTTAGGGATTTTGTCCCAAAATTCTAATCTGTCAGACGGCACAGGATATAATTGCTTAAAACGTTTAGAAGGAGTAAATGAATTACCCAAATTATTCCATTCTCTGGAAATTACTTCAGAAATAGCACCAGGAACAGGAAAAACTTCTGGAATAACCACAGGAGATTTAAAGACCTTATCTAAACGTTTAGATTTAGTATCAAGAGGACCAGAATCCTCAATTTCTAAAGCAATTAGTACTTCTTTAAGTAAAGAACGAATAAATTCCATTTTAAATAAATATGAAGATTTATCAGCATCAACCTCTGAGACAGAATCCTCTGAACCAGAAGAGTCATTAGAATCAGAATGATGATGTTCATTTAAAAATTCATCTGTATAAAGCCCACATTATTTGGCACCTAAATGCTTTTGGCGCCAAAAATGACGCCACGTCCGGAACGCCGACATTTTTGGTGCAAAAGAACGTCAAAAATGACGCAACTTCCGGCGACACGTATGACGCCGGAAACAGAAAAGATTTTTTGCGCCAAAAAGTCCGCGCCAAGAATGACGCAATAAAATGAAGCATTTTCAGCACCCGCGAGCCTAACAGCCCACAGGGAAAAAAGTCAAATTTTTAAGGTAAGAAAAATAATTGATTCAAGTGCATTATCCCAAATATGAAACTGACTGTCTGAAAATAAGGAATGTTGAACATTCTGAGTCAAGGCAAATAAATGTTTGAATACATATGTTTAGAACTTTATTAAAAAAGTGCCCAACCATAGCTTAGAGTGTCACAGAAAATAAGACTTACTTACCCCAGGACACTCATCTACATGTTTGTAGAAAGCTAAACCAGTACTGAAACGAAAATCAGCAGAGGTAATGGTATATATATATATATAAGAGTATATCGTCGATCTGAAAAGGGAGGTAAGAGATGAATCTCTACGACCGAAAACAGAGAACCTATGAAATAGACCCGTAGAAGGAGATCACTGCATTCAAAATAGGCAATACTCTCCTCACATCCCTCTGACATTCACTGCACGCTGAGAGGAAAACCGGGCTCCAACCTGCTGCGGAGCGCATATCAACGTAGAATCTAGCACAAACTTACTTCACCACCTCCATAGGAGGCAAAGTTTGTAAAACTGATTTGTGGGTGTGGTGAGGGGTGTATTTGTAGGCATTTTAAGGTTTGGGAAACTTTGCCCCTCCTGGTAGGAATGTATATCCCATACGTCACTAGCTCATGGACTCTTGCCAATTACATGAAAGAAATATTTACTTACAGTGGCCCTTTAACTAGCGCACAGGTGGAATAGTGAGCTGATGCCGGTGAGAGCAGGTTACTGATCAGCTGATTATTTCACCTAGTTTAGATGGAGTATAAATTCATCAGTTGTATGAAGATACACTTTATCTTTTAATGTAGCGCTGAAATTCAAACATCTGTATTCACTGACAGCATCTAGTGCAGATAGTGATATAAAGAATGAAACACTAAGCAGGTGGGATTAGGGAATAAAAGTGCATGTGAACTACCAACACATGCACAGCAGGTCACATGCATATAAGAGAAATGCATGAGCATACTGTCATAGGCTTCTTGCATTTACATTCTCATCTTTGAGTCTTAATATTTATATTTATTATGCCACCTGGAAATGTGAGGCACACTGCATAGGGATGTATGCTTTGCAGGTCTCATACATAGAAATAGATCACTAGAACAATTACATTAAAGGGACAGTCTACTCCAGAATTGTTATTGTTTAAAAAGAGATAGATAATCTCTTTATTACTAATTCCCCAGTTTTGCATAACCAACACTGTTATATTAATATACTTTTTACCACTGTGACTGCCTTGTATCTAAACCTCTGCAGACTGCCCCCTTATTTAATTTCTTTTACTAGACTTGCATTTTAGCCAATCAGTGCTGACTCCTAAGTAACTCCACAGGCGTGAGCACGTTATCTATATGGCACACATGAACTGGCGCTGTATAGCTGTGAACAACTCAAAATGAATCCAAAAGAAGAGAGGCCTTTTGGATTCATACCTTAAATAGTATGCAGCGTCTGGGGATAAATAAAAAATTAGACCTTGCTGTATTCTTGTGAGCATAACTTGTAGCTCTGTAGCTCCTATTGACTTATGATCAGTTTTAAGTTTAGAATTTAAGTGTATTATTTAAGGTATGTGCAATATTTGAATTAATTATTTGTTCTTGTATTTGAATTTTTGTATATATGTGTAATAATTGAACATGTACACTAGAGGGAGCAAGGAAGTGGTATACATAGGATTGGTTGTTACCTTTACTTCAGGTGTATAAATTTTGTCATTTCCTGTTACTAATCAAGCATGATTAAGGATTGTTAATCTGAAACGTCGCTGTGTTTTTTGTTAGTTGGTGACCATATGTCCTAATAAAGGCCCTTTTTAAGAAGTGCTGCTGTATTTCGTTTATCATATGTGAGGAGCTGACAGTACCCTGGTAACAGCGTGCATTCATACAGAAAGGTGCTGGACTTGTTGTGTATATACTAAACAACTCAAAATACACAATTCAAAATGAGATAAGAGGGGGTTCTTCAAGAGCTTAGAAATTTGCATGAGTCTACCTAGGTTTAGCTTTCAAAAAAGAATACCAAGAGAACAAAGCAAATATGATAATGAAAGTAAATTGGAAAGATGTTTAAAATGGCATGCCCTATCTGAATCATAAAAGCTTAATTATAACTAGACTGTCCCTTAAATGTCATTGCAATTTTTGTTAATAGAAGTTTACTGTTTTTTTTTATATAAATTTAAATGTGCATCTTCTAGACTATGACTTTAAAAGGACAGTCTACACCAGAATTTTTATTGTTTTAAAAGATAGATAATCCCTTTATTACCCATTCCCCAGTTTTGCATAACCAACACAGTTATAATAATATACTTTTAACCTCTGTGATTATCTTGTATCCAAGCCTCTGCAAACTGCCCCTTTATTTCAGTTCTTTTGACAGACTTGCAGTTTAGCCAATCACTGCCTGCTCCCAGATAACTTCACATGCACGAGCACAGTGTTATCTATATGAAATACGTGAACTAACACCCTCTAGTGGTGAAAAACTGTTAAAATGCATTCTGAAAGAGGTGGCCTTCAAGGTCTAAGAAATTAGCATATGAACCTCCTAGGTTAAGCTTTTAACTAAGAATACCAAGAGAACAAAGCAAAATTGGTGATAAAAGTAAATTGGAAAAGTGTTTAAAATTACATGCTCTATCTGAATCATGAAAGTTTATTTTGGCCTAGACTGCCCCTTTAAGATAGAAGGTAGTGATTACTGAAGGATGGTTTATTAATGCATAATCTACAAACCACAAGTATTTTGGAAATTTGAGATGGAAACCACTTGCGTGACCATATAACCAATACAGCAATATAAGTAGCTGGCAGCCAAAAAGAGATTGGTGGTTAACATTGATATTTTTTGTTTCTATTTTTTTCTTAACTAAGTTTATATTTTTGGCTTATTAAAATGGTTTAACGATATGTAAGTTTAGTTCATCAGACTGTTCAATGTTAAATACTATTTTTTAGGTGCTTGTAACTTTGGATTATATGACAATATTTGGCAGTTTTTTTGTTTTGGAGAATAAAAAAACCTACCATTACAAAAAAATAACCAAAAATAATTTAACACACACCCAGTTAAGCCCCACTTAAAAACAAAAAACCCCACAAAATAAAAAAAAAACCCTCTATACGAACAGTAAAATAAACTTTAGCAATAGCTCTAAGAAGGGATTTTTGTAGGGCATTGCCCTTAAAGGGACAGTCTAGTCAAAAAATAAACTTGATTCTCATGATTCAGATTTCTTAGCCCTTGAAGGCCGCCTCTGAATACATTTTGAATTTTTTTCACAACTAGAGAGCATTAGTTCATTTGTTCCATATATATAACTTTATGCTGACGCCTGTGAAGTTACATAGGAGTCAGCACTGATTGGCTGAAAGTCAAGTGTGTCAAAAGAACTGAGATAAGGGGGCAGTCTGCAGAGGCTTAAATGCAAGGTAATCACAGAGGTAAAAAGTGTATTATAACTGTGTTGGTTATGCAAAACTGGGAAATAGGTAATAAAGGGATTATCTATCTTTTTAAACAATAAAAATTCTGGTGTAGACTGTCCCTTTAAGTGATTTAGCTCTTTAAAAAAAATGACTAGCCCATTCTGCAATACAAGTTTAGAGGGGTTAGCTGGTTTGGGGATTTAGATGTTAGTGGGTATTTTGCAATGAGGGTTGTGGTGGTTTAGGGGTTAACAGTGTAGAGGGAAATTTTGTGATGGGTGTTGGTAGTTTAGGGGTTAATGGTGTAAATTTGGCATGCAGATAGACTAATAAATAAATATAATATTGGGGGCGTGCCTAGCTTAGTAAGCAGTCAACCATGATCCAATCCCGGCCTTAAAACACGATTGCATCAACAATCGAGTGATTTCATTTTTACAGTAAGTGTTTACGTTGTGCAAATTAATGTTGTCCAAGCATCAACATCCCCACTTAATGTCCAGACTATCACAACAGTTATCGAAGTGGCTGCAAGCAAAGTCAGTGACTTCAAGGGCTCTTGTATTATGATTAATGTGTTTTGGCTTCCCCAGAACATATAATATTCCTAAATCTAATTCAATATTTAATCCTTTCCGATTATTTTCTCCTCTTAAAGGGACAGTCAAGACCAAAATTGTTATTGTTTAAAAAAAAAATAGATAAAGCCTTTTCTACCCATCCCGAGCTTTGCACAACAAACATTGTTATATTAATACACTTTATAACCTTTAAACCTCTAAATTTCTGCCTGTTTCTAAGCCACTAAAGACAGCCTCTTATCACATGCTTTTTTTTTTTTATTAGCTTTTCACAACAGGGGAGTGCTAGTTCATGTGAGCCATACAGATAACGTAATTTATGTAAGAACTTACCTGATAAATTCATTTCTTTC